>NW_025789235.1:0-9332 GCF_021130785.1 Homalodisca vitripennis
CTAAATTTTCCAGGCCCCTCAAGTGATAGGTCGCATTCGCGCTCTGTCAAAAATGTTTATTCTATTTTAAATTGGCATACTTGAAAGGCACATTATACGAATATGTTTAGCAACGTTCCAAGTTCGGCACTCTGGAATGTTTTAGGCTACGGCCAACAACTCACCGTTTTTTGTCAGCTGCGTCAAATCGCAACGATATGGAGAAACTCTGTTTAAGAATGGAGTTAAATGGGGAGCCTGGCCACACTGGCCGTCCTGCGACGACGGCAGCGAATTCGAACGCAACATGTAGCCGTTTTTCGGTCGCTGGCGAACGAAAACGCGAGCTTATGTTATCAAAAGTATGAAAGGTGGCCACACTCGCCGTTCCCTGTGCGCAACTTGTTTCCCTCCCCACTCTTCTTACTTCCTATACCATTTCAGTCACCTCACTCTTATTTGTGACCCTCTTTGACAAGTGTCTTCCTTTGTTGTAATAATTTCTATTAGATTAAAAGTGTTTGAAACACCTGAACTATTTATTAACGAAGGTGAGCATGCCGTCCTCCACCCTTTGGGATCTTAAATTAAAGACTACAGTAACCGTGATTTAAAATCTAAGCTATGGATTGAGGTGGCCAAGGATAGTGCGTTTCGAACTGGGAGCAGATGACTAATGAGTGAAAAAAATAAAGAAAGGGTGAGTAAAATTTTAGTACTTGAAATAATTAAATGAGAATTTTATTTTCATAAATAACAAGACCATTTAACAAAAATAAGCAAGTGAACTGAAAAACTAACACTAACCACATTGTTCCAGTAATTGTTGCAAGTAGAGAGAATATTTAACTGCTTTACAAAAAATTTACTCCAGTCTTCCGTGAAAAATCGTAATCGCTCCCTGTAGGCGTACAAAATAAAAATGTAGGACTGTAAGGTTTTTACGAGAAATTACTATAATTTTAAGCAGACAGACAATATTCACTAAAACCTATCAATGTTATGCACACATTACAATGAAACTGAAACAGTCATTGAATAATTATAAATAAAAAATAATATAAATATGAATGTGTTCATATCTAAGGGAGTTTCAGTTTATAAAGCAGTAATGGTACACTTTTATATCAAGCTCATTTACAAAACTTTCCTAATATTATTAATGGCATACTTAAGAGTAAGTTATTTAAAATCATGTTCAAATTGCCAAGGAACGCTTCCCAGCGGGGGATGTTGAAATAATTGGGCCGAATCCTATTCGCGGATTGCTTTTGCAGTCAAAGGGGCGCCCCCGCCAGTGCCCAACACGGGTAATGTCTTCTAAAGGAACAAGACAGGGTGTCCTTCAAACTGAAAACCGTCTCTTAACACGTACAAAGGGTGTGTAAAAACACATGCGGCGTAGAACAAACCTCTACAAACAAATTCTGAGTCCCAAACCAAATAGCACCATGAACAAAACTCGCCATTTGTTAGCCAAGTAAAACCGAAAGTGCAATTCATAACAAATCGACGAGCTCGTGAAAGCCGATAGTTTAAACAATATTTTTTGTATGATGGTTACATTTCTTTTAGCATATGGCCTAAGAACCATGTTGAGTCAATGAGAAAGCTTCATGCTGCTACAATGACGAATAGGCATTGGGGTGTCATCTTCAGAATCAGGAGCAATACTTTGATCATTTGGTATACTAAGTTTTTCCCCTTAACTAGCAGATTGTGCAAGGCAGCACTGTCTAAAAAATATTAGGAATCACTATTTTTTCCGTAACTACCAATATCAATTGCACGTAAAACAATAGTTTGAATCAACCAAAGCAAGCAACACAACAGAAAAAAATTGTTTGTAGTTGAAAATACTCCGAGCCACTCTCCTTGAGGATTCACATATTCGGATATGTTTTTCCGTCCAAGGCTCCTATGCAGTTTGGAAAATTTGCACGAGTATTGAAGCCATTGGCAATTTCTTCCCATTCTTATCTTCGGTATTTGGCAGTTTGCATAAACTTTTCTTTCATAGTAAGCCCATAAAAACCGTGCAAGTTTCTCCTGAGAGTGTGTTTACTTATAGTCGATCTACCAATTCGGTATTTCAAACGCGTAGAGATCTGAACGTGTTTTCCTGTAGCAATAAACCTGAAACAAATAACAAAATCTGTAGATATATATTTTATCTCCACAGTAATAAAGACACTGTGTTAGTTGTTCAAGTTTATTATTGGGGGACTTGAACTTAAAAAAAACCCCAACCCCCCCCCCCACCTGAAACGAAACAAAATCCTAAAACTTTTTGGACTTTTTTCTGGTTGGTTAATGTAAATTTACATTACGAACAATGTATCCTTGATAAAAGTATATAATTGCAATAAACTGTCTTTATTACCAGTAAAGGAATTGCAAAAAAAAATGGAAGATCACTTCGAGATTGTTTTGCGAGGGAGATGAAAAACTGAAATTACCTAGTGGCAGTAGCCAAAAGAAGAAGAAAAAAGTATGTGTAACTTCGATCAACTGCTGTTCCTCACTGCGAACAAACACTGACAGGAGGTAAGAATTTAATAATGAAAAATATTAGCAAAATCTTGTTAACCTAACCTAACCTAACCTAACCTAACTCTTTTTCAACTTGTTATTTTTTCAACAAGGTTTAACTTGTTGTAGGTAAAAAATTTGAGAGTTTTAAACTTTTATCCTGAACATCCACATGGTGAAGAGCTATTTTCTTGCAGGGACAACCACACAATGTTCCTGAATTGAGCAAACCCGTTGCATTGGAAACGAAAATGCGGCTACTGAAGAGAAACAACGAAGATTTGACTGAGGTAGTTGCTTCAGAAACCAGCAACTACCTAACCAAGTAGCGCCCAACCAAGCAGCGCCTAACCGTATCAACAAAAAATATCGACAGACTCCCTTTGAAATGGCCGTACTTAAACCATTTGACAAATGCAAGGCAAGCCAACGGATGAAGAAGAATAGAAGCTGATAAGCCACTTTCTACTATCCTTTTTGCCTCTATGTTAAAAAACCTTCCTGTTGACCAAAAAATTGTTGGGTTCGGAATGAAATTTTACAGGAAGTTATGCAGCAAGCGCCTTGGCAAGTAGAACGCTAGACCATAACCCTCCCCCTGCATTTTTTTGCCCACCTCAAGTCACCAGTGGCAGCAGCTACCAAGACGTTCCCTAATCAATCCCCAATATAACTACCCTAATTGGACGGATGCTTCTCCCAAAGAGAGCGCCAGGCTTAACATTCCAAGTCCCCCTACACCCCTCTGAATCGCTTAGTAACAATAATTCCGGATGTGTTTAGTGTTTTTTGAAGAATTGTAAGTTGGACTGGAACACCTTCATTGCAAAAGTTGTTTAATTTATTTTTACTGCATTATTTAAATGTAAGATATACCATAACCTCTTGCAATCTACAAATATTAACTTGTTTGATTTGATAATTTTTGCTATCTCCAATTCTACCTACAACAAACAAATACAATTTATAATCTATTACAAATAACTATTAAAGTAATGGATTTAAAATTATAATAACATGAAATTTGTGTCTGAGGTTTAAGTGGTAGAGACGCACTGAACTCTCGCCTCCTTAAAAATTTTTCCTTTTCCAATTCAATAATAAAGTAGGAACGTGGAATAATTGATAACGTTTGAAGCATTTAATATATTTTTGTCAAATGTTATTTTATAATATCAGAGTAATTGTCACATTTTGTTTACGTACCTCAAATTAACAGCTAAGCGTTCCTCTGCTGGTATACTCAGACGTAGTCTGGTGTCTTGTTTTGACAGATCATCTCTCACTAGAGCTAATAGTTCATCAAACGATGTGGCACTCATTCGAAAATAAGAGAAGAACTTTTCATTATCATTACGCAAAAAACTCATTAATGTATAAAACTGGCCTTGGCTCAAACGCACTGTGTTCATTGGATGAATACCAAATCTTCTCTTTCTTTTCTTTTTCAAATAAGATCTAACAGCTAACACTAGTAATAAGTCTGCTTCACTTATTAGAGAAGACATCTTTGCCACTGAGATCTGCGTTTTTGACGGCGAGTGTGGCCCATGTCTGCGATTCTGACGCAACGTCATCGTCGCATGCGATTCTGACGCAGCGACAAAAACGGTGAGTGTGGCCGTAGCCTTAATGTTTATATTACTGTAGTACTGCTATTAGGAACGTGGTGACCTCATTTAAGTATATAAGTTTTATTTTCATAGTATTATCACCGATATCGCCGAATAATGCGAATTCATAACAGGACCATACTATAAAATTAAGATTTCATATTTTGGTTAGCATTATACGGCAACACTTCATTTGCAGATCTGAAGGACTAAACATCTTGAATGATAACTATAATTTTAAGCTAAATATTGTATTCCATATATGTATTATAGATATTTATATAGTGTTCATCAACTACTCTATCTCTCTCTCCAGATGACTATTTAAATTGAAATAAATAGGAAACGCCACATAAAGTACAACCTTATCTTGCTTAGTTTATACCCTGTCCTATCCAACTATGCAAAAGTTGTCTTCAAAGCCGATCTATAAATGTTGAATTGTGAAACTTTTGGTCATACAGAAGTGTGAAGCTGAAATATCCTCGACATTTTGTTTTATTACTGATGAAAAACTAATAAAACAATAACACTCTCGTGGAGACATTTACAAGAACAGTAATGAGGGAAATTATTTTCACAGGTTCATGTCTTTTAGCATATAAAAACAAGCATAATAAATAAACACCGATGTCATTTTAGTGTATTAGCTATTTTCTATTTGTGTCAATATTTTAACTGTAAAATTGAGCACACGTGTTGAAACAGAATTTGCTATTACAAATGTAAACCGATCGTGAGTTTTACAGAAAATCACATTAGTCCTGCGAGCACATCAAAGTCCTGTAATCGACACCACACCGGATGTTACAAAGCAGCCGGAACCGACGCGTCAAGAGGTAACCGACCGGAAACAAAATACTGGAGGAAACACGATTACGTCCAAAACGTTTTAGTCCATAAAAAGGTTGCGAAAAACGGTTTAATTTCGGGAATTTTGCGTAAATAAAATTGGTGTTCGTTCCGTTTATTTTTATTTATTATAATAAATAAATGATAATAATAAATAAATAAATTTATATTATATATGTAAAACATTTATACGTATCTGTCGGATAGTTTTGAATTTGGTCAAGCTAAGAAAAATATGATGGGGGGGGTTCCGAGAAAAAGTTACTATTTCATATTTTTAGCCTCTTTTCCCACTCCTCCCTTCCCAAAACGAAAACTAGCCGTGGTTTACGATATAAATTCTTTCCTTGATGAAATATCTATATAAAAAATTAGAATTGGTTGCTTAAATAGGCTCTATGTTCCAAGGTTTTGCCGTGATCTCTATACAATTTTCCACTGTATTTTATGTTTCAAAGCCGCCTCATAATGGAAGGCAAGCTCAAAACGTGCAGAGAGATGTCATGAATGCTTTAAAGAATATAGTCTTCCATAAGGGAAAAACGCACAGTAACATAATTTTAAATCTATCACCTTAACACGAAAAAAAATCGTTAAAAAAAAGGAGCTAATCTTCTCGGTATTTGTTAAAGCAAAATTGTTCTGTTGAGGTAACTAATTCTAAAATATCAATGTTTTACAAAACATAGAACATGATAAAATATTTTTAAAATGAAGATTACTATTATTTGGCCGCAATCTTATACACTAAATAAATATTAAAAAAAAAAAAAAAAAAAATCACCCATCGAAAATATAACAATAATTATAAAAGCAAAATTTAAAGCCAAACAAAATTAAAATGGTTTATTCTCCACTAAATTAATTAACAAGCGGTATTGATGAATATATTCATTGTAATTAAAAATATAACAAAATGAAATTTTTGGTTTTTTTAAATATTATATATAACATAAATTTATATTTGAAATTTAAGTATTTTAGAAATATTCTCACATGGGCTACAACTGCCTGTGCTTGAGTACGAGTCACCCCAAAGTACTTTGATAGAATTTCTCAAAAACATAAGGATATTTTAGTATAACTTAAAAGAAATTTGAGTAAAAACAAAATATAGTTTAAATAAATATTTTATCAAAATAAAAATGAAAGTAAATAGGATTAACTTATTTGTATGAATAATAAACGTTTTACATTAATAGACATCTAGATTTAAATAGCTTTTCCTGAGGAGATTTAAACAAATTATTTTGCCACTAACTAAAACTGTTTTCAGGCTTATGAGATTGCGGCAGCGATTTTCTCGCCATTGATACCTGTTACTGTTCCATGTTTATTTTGTGGGTTTGTATTGATTAAATCTCCGATTCTTCATTTAAATAATTCTTTAAAATAAAGCACGTGTATATACCATTGTACTGCATGTTTCTGATAATGTCTATGGATCTAAAGACTAGGTGTTGTCAATGTCGAGAAAACCATCACATCGCAATCTCATAAGTCTGGAAAACTCTATAGTTAGGAGGCCATAATTATTGGTTTACATCCCCTCAGGAAAAAAGCTATTTAGATCTGGTGTTTCTTGATGCGGAATCAATTTCGCAACAAATGTGAATGAAACAGTCCATGAAATCTGTGCTGGGAAAGGAAAAATGTCTTTCTACTTTCTTAAAGAGGCAGCAGGCCCTACAAAGGCTATTGACCATCTGCCGAAGGAGTTTAAAAATACCTATAGGAAAGCACTCCTTCGAAACGTCTGATATAAAACTAAGCGGAACTACAGAAGTAGCCTGTCATGTTTGGTGGACCAAACAGTTCAGCAGTACGGTAGCTCTTTCATTTTTAGATTTTACAGAATAATATTATGAGTTTATATCAACAATAAATGAAAGAAATATTGAAGTCAAATTTTAAATGTTGAGTTAACAGTTTTAAACTGCAAGGAAAACATTTTGAAACTTTATTTAAAGTCTTCGTAGTGTACAAAGCTAAACACCCAACATAAAATCTATTTCAATAATAAACGATAGTCTTTTAATAACGTAACAGGTATGCTAAGAACTGGTTCTCTTGACTTAAAAGACAGTAACAATTTGACAAATGAATTATTTTATATTTAGTTTTAGATTATCGCATTTACTGTGTTTTTGTTAATAATAATATATACGATGTCATTGTGATTGTGTGATAACATATTTCTCAATACCGATAATTCACTATGATTTATTTCAGTCCATCTTCTTTTTATATTTGTAAAGGACTTGCACAACAAGCATTTACCATTGTTCAGCAGGAGGTATAAACTATTTTGAGTCAGGTGTAATAATAACAAATATATTTACAATATTCAAAGTTGATTGGGGAAGATTGCGGATCTATAAATAATGTCTTTAGTATAAGCTAGGTACCTTACATCTAGACATGCCCGAGATTCGTATACGTTATCTACTACGAAGGCCAAGGAATATCTTTACGTTAATTGTCCCATAGTTTATCGTATGATTTTTTCCTTACTGATGTTTTCTTATGGATATTAAAGTATATTTTAAAAAGTATTGTTGTTTTATATAAGTATTAATAGAATCAATAATAGTAATTTGTCATTGAGTCTTAATAATTAAATAATGCAATGAATTTTATAAACGAAAAATAGAGAAACTTCCTCTCATACTAAGAAGTATAGAAAATGCATTAGCTCTCTGAAAATTTCTTGGTGAATTCTATTGTAAAAAGGAAATTTTAATATGTTTCATATAATAATACCGAACTATATGGTCACATAAAAAAGATTAAACCGTCAAAACTTAATCAAACTGCGGCATGGACAGCGACAGGACTACGTAGAATAAAGATTATAGTCGCTCAGCTATGTACTATTAGTACTATGAACAACTTTTTTGTGTTATAAAAATGCTGTTATTTGTAACGGTTTTCAACAACAAAAATTAATGGATTGCTTTATAGATACAAATTAACTAGAAACAGTTACTAAATAAGCAACAGATAGAGGTGAATTAAATGAGTTGCTGATGTTTGATATTTACAATTAATAATAATTTGATCTGCACTAGTTCAGCATTACATTTTGAGATATATGCTCTACGGCCAGGTGAGACCCAGTCTAAAGAACTTTACGAAATATTTCTTAAACATTATTTTATTTAAAAACATATGAATATACAATTTTAGTATCAGTCATACTTGGAGAAATCAATTTTTTTTCCCCAAATAGTTGAAATTTCAGGTGTATCTTAATACTGCTATAATAATGCGTTGTTTACGGAGTACAATGTGAGTTGTAAAAGAAGTCTTGGAATGTAAAGTGTCTAGCGTGTATAAGACTAAATTGTTGAATATTTATCCAACTAAATAATTAAGTTCGTATATGAATTGGTTTTAATTTTATTCAACACCAGAATTTATTTCCTATATTATTCTGATTAATGACACTCGTACTGAATAAGACGCTTAATATGGATCATGAGTTACATAAATGAGAAATCTATCAAACAAAACGTTTTTTTTTTATAAAAATTGTGTTGGTTGTAATCTCTCCTGACTTGAAGCACTGCTCTCTGATCCCTTGAGATTAATCGCCCACAAACCAAAGTGTAATTGGTTCCCGTGGGATCTCATCTTCCTTATATTACCTTCTCTGATCTGATCTGTTAACTGGGTCTGCCCAGACTATTGTTTTTTAAATTCCAAATATCGCCGAATAATGCGAATTCATAACAGGACCATACTATAAAATTAAGATTTCATATTTTGGTTAGCATTATACGGCAACACTTCATTTGCAGATCTGAAGGACTAAACATCTTGAATGATAACTATAATTTTAAGCTAAATATTGTATTCCATATATGTATTATAGATATTTATATAGTGTTCATCAACTACTCTATCTCTCTCTCCAGATGACTATTTAAATCGAAATAAATAGGAAACGCCACATAAAGTACAACCTTATCTTGCTTAGTTTATACCCTTGTCCTATCCGACTATGCAAAAGTTGTCTTCAAAGCCGATCTATAAATGTTGAATTGTGAAACTTTTGGTCATACAGAAGTGTGAAGCTGAAATATCCTCGACATTTTGTTTTATTGCTGATGAAAAACTAATAAAACAATAACACTCTCGTGGAGACATTTAAAAGAACAGTAATGAGGGAAATTATTTTCACAGGTTCATGTCTTTTAGCATATAAAAACAAGCATAATAAATAAACACCGATGTCATTGTAGTGTATTAGCTATTTTCTATTTGTGTCAATATTTCAACTGTAAAATTGAGCACACGTGTTGAAACAGAATTTGCTATTACAAATGTAAACCGATCGTGAGTTTTACAGAA
>NW_025789236.1:0-7895 GCF_021130785.1 Homalodisca vitripennis
ACTAGGTCAACGTCTCGCTACTTTTTTTTCCTTACTATTGCAAATGTTATTCCAAAATTTATGAATACCCTAAAATTAAAATTTAAAAAAAGATAAAAATTTAAACGTCTGATCTTTGGGACCTACCAAATAGTTGACAGATTACAACTACCTTATTTAATTCCAAAAATTTTTCAATTATTTTTTTAAACTGCTTAACCTTCCAAAATCTCAAAATAGCATATTAAAAGGACACGGCCAAGTTTTTTCCCAAAACTGAGTAGAAGATGGTGGGTACAATACGCCAAAAATAAACGCCTCTTTTGAATGTAGCAACATTATGCCCTTTTCAATTTTTTAAAAAATGGGAAATTAAATGGAAAAACTAAAAATTGCTTGGGTTTAAAAAACCCCCATTTTAAAACCTTTTAAAAAAAAAAACTTTTTTAAGATTTATTGCCGACCCAAATAGTTTTATTAATGGGAAAAGACCCAAGGGTGGGATGCCCCCGGGGTCGTTGTAATAAATACCCAAAATTAAAATTTAAAGCAAGTTTTTAATTTGGCAAGGAAACTTAAACACCATTTAGGTCTTAAAAAACATATGGGGTTTTACCCATTGCTGCCAAAAAAAATTTTTAATGAACTTAAATTTTATTTGAGGTTTCCTAGTGGTTTATTTGGGAAAAATTGCCTCCGAAAATTAATTTTTTTAAATAATTAAAATTCTTCCCCAAAAAATTTACTCGATTAAAACCTTGGGGTCACAACTTGGTTCGACTTGCAATTGGGGCGCAAAAGGAAAAGAAAAAATAGAATGGAAGCGAAAACAATCATGAATCAAGGGGAATCAAAAACTTTTGAAAGGAATAAAACCGCCTAAAACACTTTTGCAGGGATTAGCTTTAAACAATATAAAACGAACGGTCAGAAGGACATCACCAAACCCCTTTTTACATTCCCTTAGCAAACAAATCAAGGCAATTTTTTTTTTCCTTTTAAAAATTTATTTTTTAATCATTTAAAAAAGATGTTCACATCTTAAAAAATTTAGCAATTTTTTATCGCTTAAAACAAAAATACATCATAAAAAAAAATAAGAAAAAAAATACCAAAAAGTGTATTTTTAATTTTTTTGGCTTTTTTTTTGTTGATTTTTTGCAGATTAGGGGGGTTGCTAAACTCAATAGCTCATTTCACGTAAAACTTGCTTTATTAAAATTTGTTTTTTCTTGTCTGAAAGAAGTGCTGTGCAAAGCCCGGTTTAGTTGTGTTTACTGGACAATATGAGGTAATTGCAGGGTTTTGAAGACTTTTGTGGTTATTTGGGTGGAACACCATACTGTACTTACGAGTGTTTGCTGTTTGATGGGAATCCTTTGACATAAAGTTAAAAATTTTGAAGTATATTTTAAAAGAGGGAAAAATAGCTTTTAACTGACAAAAAACTAAATTCCCCCTTGGTAACCCCCCTTTTTTTTTTTTCCTGTAACAAGTTTTTTTAAAATTTTTCATTAAAAAAATAAGGGTTTCGTGGGGACGTTTTCGGGGAATACAAAACTTAAACGGGCGTTGTTAAATATCTAAATTTTAAAAAATGAAAAATTTTTTCAAAAAAATTTTGCAATTGGGCTGGGTTTTGGCTTTTAAATTTTTCCCTTTTACAAGGGGGTTTTTTTTGAAATTACTGTTTGTCATATTTGGATATTTTTATTCGTCATTTTTAAAGTTATACTTTTCTATATTTGCCAAAACCTTGGGATTCTAATAGAAGTTCTTAAAATTTTTTTTTAATCGTTTATATTAACATTTTATAATTTGTACCTCATTATATGCTTAAGTAACTACTGACACTTTTTTCTAGTCTGACTAAAATAGCCTTGCTATCGAAAGGCCTCACACGAATAAAAGTCTTTAAGTATTTGGTTTATGTGTTTAAATGTAATTAAGTTAAACAGTAGCCAATATAAGCTCACATAATCAAACATACGTTCTTGTTTTACAATTTGTTATTAAACGATGAGATGGTTTGAGTAGGCTTTGGGTAACTGTGTGTAATCTTAGAGCCACGAAAGAAATAAAATTGATATATGTGTAAAATTGCAAGGGTCTAGTTTCATTCAACACTTGCATGGTAGAAAAAGTGTGTCATCAAGTACGTTAACGATGAACCTCCAGAATACGTGTATATCCACATTGTCATAGGGGTCAATGGGACTGTTAAAAAACGAAGTATTACTTTTGTGATTTCTTAATAAGCTACGACAGGGGAATGGGTATTTGAACAAAGAGATTGTTATCCGTATGGAGCGTTAGATTATATGGTAAGTTCTCCCCCGTAGAACCCTAAATCGCGATACAAATGGTGTTATTTGACATAATATAAATTTTAGTTGATGTTTTAATATGAGTTCAATGAATTCTAACCTTTTTGTGGTTAATACCTCAGACTTCCGTTTAAAAATCTGTAAATAAAATGTATTTTTTTTATCTTTAGTTCCATTATTCTGAGTTGATATTTACTTGCTTCAGCAAGTATCTGAATTGTTAACTGCTTTAAAACTAAAGGCTACGGGGGTCTATTGTAATTACTAAAATCAAGTTACTTAAAGTTATAAACTCTAATTAATAACTAATAATTAACTTTAACTCTCACATTGTACAGGTGTAGATCTTATCACATTAAACGTTTTCCAAGTGTTCTCAATGAGCTTATTTGTAAACTATCACACGGTCTCCACCTAAAACCTCGGGATTGTTTGGATCTCCTAGAAAGATCGTGAATCGTTTTCTTTTGCAAGGTAAGAGGTCTTCTCCTACTTCATTAAAGTTACTGTACTTTAGTGTATAAAACATGGGTTAATACCTGTTTTCAGTATCAAGGAGCCATTGTGAGTAATCACTAAAACTATAGTGACAATTCTATTTTCTTAATAATCTTTTAACGGAATAAAATGTTAAATAATGGCCCAGCATTGTTAACGTAGAATAAAAACAGTTACAAATATTACATATCACGTAACCCTGTACAATAATAAATATAAAGTCAAGGTCAAGATGGGGGGAAATTCAAAATGGTCGCCAATTCGCACCCTGTGCATAAAAAAATCACTTTTATTTATAGATTTATATTAAACATTAGCCGGTAATTTCATTTTACTATTAATATTTATCATATTTTACATATTTAGTGGACATATTGATTATATAATAAATAAAAAGGATTTTTTCAGTTCCAAGTTACTAAACAAATTTTTTTTCTATATAAATACTAGACAACACAGCTTGAACATCGTGAATATGTCAAGTAAAGGTACTTTAAAATCATAGGTGATAGAAACTACCACGAAAGGAAACAAAGTTCATACCACGATCAATAATCTGTGTCCCATCACATAAACAATAGATAAACACATTGTATTAAATATGAAAATGGAAAATAAAGTTGGACAATGACATTTAATCATGTACAGAGAAATATCATATGATGAGAAGGTTTCAAGATTTACCTAAGGACGCCACATGAACTTTTCGTATACCTTACTTTACCTTTTTATCTTATACTTTAGGTGCTCGTGCTGATTCAAAATTTGAATTCAGAACTCCACTTCACTGACCTACTACATTTTCTATACAAACTACTAAAAATTCCAAAATATACAAAACTAAATACCACGACATTTTGAATTTCATGTTATAATGGTTTGCTCAAGATCGAAATGTGCTATTCTATATCAAGTCCACTTTATTCGGAAGTATAATCTGAAATGGGAAGGGGAGCTATAAAAGATTTTAAATTTTGCATGGAACCTCAGCAAAGCCTGTTACGCGACATGTGATGTGACGTGGCTTTTGGCTTTGATATAATACTACTAATAAACTACTAGTATTAATTGTATAATAATACTTGATTTGGTGGGTTTAAGTTTATATTTATATATAATACATTAGGAATAGGGCTGCTTGATTCCAGAGTGAGGGATTTTCAGAAATGGTAAGGTTAATGGTAGGGATCGTCACCAATCGAGATCCGCTATAAGGAGTGATAGCTTGGAAGATTTAGGAGAGCTAGCCCTGTATCCGGACTTATCCAGTGAGAGCAGGCAAGGGGAGGTACTTGCTTCATATTTAGGTGATCATAACAGTCTTTAACAGTAAGTGACCCCACTCCAACAATTCATGAAGTTCTTCACAGTACACTAGACCTATTGATCCACCCTGCTTACACCTATTTGCCTCGACATTTTGGGGTCACTTTTCCAGCTCCTGGATATATGAAACTGGTTTTTGCTTTTCCAATATAGGGTTCAACTGGAAGGCACATAATCCGGCCAGAAGTGAAAACGGCTGGCGGGAAATATACACTGATTTACTCTATATATTTGAGAATACTACCAGTTACCCGCAGCTTCGCACGTAAATTCTTTTTGAAAAACAGAGAATAATCACGGAGCATATTCTTTTTAAATGAAATTCCAAATATTCCTGAGATAATCAATACTCACTGAAAGATTTTACAATATCCTCGACCCATTTTAGATGTAAGTTTTAAATAAGACCTTGATGGACAGAGTCGTGAAACTGTTTTTTTATTTGTACCTCTGATACATTCTCCAAATTTCTCTATAATTTCCCATGATACTTTATTAAATAACTTCTATGGTATCAGCAAACAATATTGTTTCATTTAGACAATTATAGAGATCCCCTAAGCCTAAAAGCGAGACTAAGATAGATGTATTTTGCTTTTCAGTTAATACAATTATGATATAAATTATAGGCATTTGACTGTAGTTGATTATAAATCCACCAAAAAACAAAACCAGACAAAGATAAGGTTTCTATCACATAATATGATATTTGTAAAAATTATACCTAACTTTGACAGAGGTATAATAACAAACATTTACTATCAACTGTTTAAATGTAATATTACAAAAATTATAAATTATAAAAATAATATAATAAATTTTAAAATTAAAAATTATAAATATTATTTATTATAATTATTTATTTTTGACTTTGACAGGTGATTATTAATACACATTTACTGTCATATATCATAGAATGGATAATGGAAGTATTAAGGTGTTTTCAAGACCAGTTTAGCGTATCCCGGAGAGCGTATTCGAAGAGATTTTCGAAATAGAAATAGTCCGATATGTTAACCGGGACCATATAGATTGTCCGTGTAATATTTTCGTTACAATATAGGTTCAGTAGTTTTTACGTGATTAAGTAAATTACACGAGCGCGCGCACACACAACACACGCATTCAATATCCAGATTTTTAATACAGGGTGATTCATGAAGTTATCCCCTCACGTCTACAGCACATGTGTACTAGTAAAAATAATGAATAAAATGTTATATAAACATTAGGTCCGAAAACGCTTCGTTAGCGAGTTACAGCTTGCGAAAGATTTCGCCTGAATTCCTGGGCGTAAAGAGTAAAAATAAAACCAGCATAACTGAACTTTTGGAAAGGTTAATTTATGTAGAAAATATCGTGGATTCTTATGTAATTTTACCTGATAAAGCTAATATAAATAGGTTTCAGAATCTGTACCTGTAGTAAGTTTTTGAGGGATTCTGGAGTGTTTAATGCAAAACATTGGGGCACGAAACAATGTTTTTTTAAGTTTGGTGTACAATCAATTACTTTGTTACAATTGGTAATATATACATAAAATCATCGAACATTAATTGTAGAGAATTGTAATTCTGAGAAAATTGATATAATTCAAAGTCTAAAATATAACAGAAATAATGTACCAAAAAATCGATTTTATTCAGTATTAAGACAGTACTTAGACTGTAAAGAAATACCGTACGGTATTTAGTTAAAATAAAACAAAAACAAAATGTTTGTTCCTTAATGCTGAGATAAATTGAGGAAGAATCAAGATTAACTGTTAAAATAAAATTTGTTTGTAAATAAAAAATATCTTGTTTTATTAACGTTGTATTTTTTTTTTTAATATAATATTTACATCAAAAGTTCGAAAATAAATGAAGCAAACATTTTCCCATTATTGTTTACTAATCATCGAAATGCAGTTTTTGGTTTTATTTATTTCTAAGTTGGTAACGCACGATTAACAGACTGATCAACAATGGTATTCTGTTACTGTTACGTTAAGAACTGTTGTATTAGTGGGGTTTTGCAAGCTACAGCAGGAGATCGGGTTCTGTGAATCGTGTTATTAAATGCAATTTTTCTGTGAGTTATAATTCGATTGTTTATTCAGCGAAAAAATGCCTTACTTATTTACATCAGAGGAATACGCTGATATGGTTTTATTTTTGGGTTACTGTAATGGTAATGCTAGAGCTGCTGTAGAAGGAATATGAACTACGTTACCCTAATAGGAGGATTCCAGATACCAAAACAATTTCAGGAACTTTTCGTACTCTTCGGGAAACAGGATCACTACCAAGTACTAGAACCAATTATGAACGAGCTGTCCAACTTGATGATGATATTGTTATTAATGCTGTTCATCGCAGTCCAGGTGTAAGTACACGACGTATTTCTAGGCGGATAGGAGTTTTCGCAGTCAACGGTGTGGAGGTCACTTAATCGAAAACAAATTTTATCCGTTTCATAAACAAAAGGTTCAACATCTACAGCTAGGGGATGGTCCGCTTCGCTTGGAGTTTTGCAACTTTTTGAATATTAATAATCAACTCTACAAGCGTATTTTGTTTACGGATGAGGCACAATTCACTCGGGATGGTGTCAATAACTTGCACAATGAACACTCATGGGCAGAAGAAAATCCACATGATGTAGTGGAACAGAACTTTCAACACCGATTTAGCGTCAATGTCTGGTGTGGCCTTTTGCACAATCGGCTGATTGGACCTTTCATATTACCTGGACGCCTAAATGCTGAGTTTATTTGCATTTCTTCAAGAAGAGTTGCCGCAGCTGTAAGAATGTTCCTTTACATCTCAGACAAAATTTGTACTCCAGCATGACGGAGCACCTCCCCACTTTTCACGTGCCGTTTCTGCTTACTTAAATCATCAATTTCCTGGACACTGGATTAGTCGTGGAGGGCCTCACCCTTGGCCACCAAGATCACAGATCTATCTCCATTGGATTATTGCATCTGGGGATGGATGAAAGACATTGTATACAAGACAAAAGTGAATTCTCGTGATGAATTAATTGCCCGTATTATGGATTCGGCTGTGCAGATACAGGGAAGTCCTGAAAAATTAAGAAACGCAACAAAAGCAATACACAAACGTGCTGCAAAATGTATTGATAATGATGGCCTTATTTTCGAACATCTATTATAAAAAGGTGCGTACGGTTGGCCCAACCTGATTAATTTTTCTTAAAACTAGTAATATATTATACTGAATAAAATCGATTTTTTTGTACTTATTTCTGTTTTATTTTAGACTTTGATTATATCAATTTTCTCAGAATTAAATTCTCTACAATTAATGTTTGTTTATTTTATGTATTTATTACCAATTTAACAAAGTTATTGTACATCAAACTTAACAAACATTGTTTCGTGTCCCAATTTTTTGCATTTAACCTGAAAACCCCCCAAAAATACTACAGGTACAGTTTCTGAAACCTATTTTAATTAGCTTTATCAGGTAAAAATACATAAGAATCCACGATATTTCTTATTTAATTAACCTTTCCAAAAGTTCAGTATGGCTTTATTTTACTCTTTACCCAGGAATTCAGGCGAAATCTTTCGCTAGCTGTAACTCGCTAACAAAGCGTTTTCGGACCTATGTTTATATAACATTTTTTCATTATTTTTACTAGTACAATGTGCTGTAGAAGTGGGGGGAGAATTCATGAATCACCCTGTATAATAATTAGTTTAAAAAGCAGGTTTTGGTCAGCTGATGTACTTAAATTTGGAAAAAACTAGTAGTG
>NW_025789237.1:0-7046 GCF_021130785.1 Homalodisca vitripennis
ATTTAGGGGAAAAATTCGGTGTTTCAAAACAAATTTAAAAACTCAGAAATATATAATTAGAATCATGTTGAAACTTAAAAAGGGACAATCCTGCAAACCACTTCTTAAAAACCATAACATTCTCACTTTACCATTTCTATATATTCTTGAAACCCTATTACTATTTAAAACTCATAACAACTCTGTTTAAAAAAATTAAGTATTGCACCATTATAACATCAGAAATCAACCCTTACAATACCCCATACACTGATTAAAACTATTCGAGCATGGTTCTTATTATTCAACTCTCAAAATTTATAATAAATTGCCTCCAAATCTAAAGAGAGAGAATTCCATAAATGCATTTAAAATTTCCCTAAAATGCTACCTCATTAACCGAGCATACTACTTAGTTGATAAATACTTAAATAAATCACAGTTTTTTACGAGTACTTATTATTGCATTTTTTAGACTAAGCTCACTAAGTTTATTTAAAAAAATTGACAATTCACATGTTTATCTTTAGCTATGCTGAAAATTATAAACCTATGCGAGTCTTATAATAAATAAATGACGTGACCAGTGCCGAATTTTGTGAACTACCCAGTTAAAAATAAAAGATAAGATGGTAATTCAATAATAACTTTATTTTCATATTATGATAAATTCTAAAATTACATATTCAACTATATATCTAATTATACACACTTGTATATATCCTTTATAAAAACATTTGGTATTAATCAAAATCAGAAGCTTCAGAATACTTTTTATTTTTTAAAGTTGCAGTTTGGTTTAAAAGCCCCAAAAAACCGGTATATTTTCGTTGTTATAGATAAAAAGCTGGAAGTTACTTTTGGTGAACAGTTTTGTATGTAGAAACACAGAAATAAAGGAACTAAATTTTAAAATAACTCCGTTATTGTAGCCTATCAGGTAGTTTGTGGTCAACTTTCAATATCAGGTAGCTAAGCTTTCCGATCCGAGAGTAGACAACAAAATTAAGCTTTGGTCTTGATTTGTGATTTAAAATTAACTATTTTGTTAATGTTACATTTAAATTTTGTTTTAGTTAAATACGCTTCATAATAAACTGTATTTGTATCAGAATATTTTAATTATCCCTGTATAAATTTCCTGGTGATTGGTGGTAGAAATGGGTTTACTGTAAACTATACACGGTGACCTGGTCTTTCCCCTCCTTTTATTAGTTCCAGAAGTACTATAAAAGATCGCTTCTAAAACTTAGTATTTCAAATTTTTCCACGAACTCCCCTATTGATATCGGGGGTTTTCATGCTCTCCACTCCCTGTGTTTCGGACACCCCCCCCCTCCTGGTTCCTGGGTGCACCACTGCTATGTGTAGATCCATTATCAGTCAACAACTGGTGGGACCAGGAATACACCTTTGCAAGTGAGTGAAGGCGCATAGCTTTTCTTGATTTCTTGAAGCTTAACCAATTGTCGATCATCTGACGATTAACGATCAATATCGCTTTTTTTATCACAGATCACTTTTCGATAATCTGACGCTATCTTCTTTGCTAAAGTTATTTCAACTCTAACCTATGGCTCTCCACAGCGAGCCCCGCAAATATTTATATTGTAATGTCTTTTTTCATAAAGGATGATAAAATACACTAGCTTCGATCAAATACGGTACGGTAACCATGGTAACTTGGAAGATGTCACGCTCAGCATTCACGTCGCTACATGCTGACTCCCTACCCCCTTCATTTGACACTAATTAAGGAGATGAAATACATTTTTTCTAAGAACATATTTATTTGTTTATTTTTAAACCAAAATTGGATTACAACTTTTTAAAATGCTGGTACCTTTTTTTAAGACAAAATGGAACACTTCTTACTATTCTTTAAAACTTGGTAGGGATTTGATTGGAGAGTTTATTTTATAATCAGGCCTTATTTAAGATAACAACGTGAACAATGGTATGTACATGAAAGATGACAGTATGAAATTATATGATTTTAATTTCGAAATATTAATTTCCTTTAGAAAGAATTATTAAAAAGCGCATGTCATTTTCCTACGCTATATTTTCAGAAATATAAATATATATTGTAATTTATTAAAAAACATGTAACCATTAGTACTTTACGTACGTTTTTGTTTAAAAATTTTTACGAAATTCCATAATATAAATGCCTTTACATTCAGTGTGTAGACCGCGATAATACAAATACGTTTTTTTCTGCATCTTTAGAGTGAAAAGTTGCCTAAAAGGGTTATAAACTATTTTTTTTTTATATAAACCATAAATCAGTACAAGAAAGACAGATACCTTTTGGGACCACGTTTTAAGTGTGGGTTAAAACTCCACTTTGTGGCGCAGCAAGCACATTGAAACATAGTAAACATTTGATCATAATTCGGTAACATTACTACACCTTGTAGTAGGACCATAGAGACATTCTCCTTACTTTTGTCAAAATTCTTAGCTAGTTAGCTTATAATTAGTTCACTTATTTTTATTATTCGTATTTTGTTATCCTTACTGTTTATTTATCCTTCGTATAACACCTGTACTCATCTGTGATATTATTAGTCTAGTAATTGGTTATAATTTTCTTAATGGTTGAATTACACTGTATGTTTTTGTTTTAAATTGCCTATGTTCTATTGTTTTTTTTTTTTTTTTTTTTTTTTTTTTTTCAAAAGCTTTATTTCTGGTTCAATTACTACAAAGTAAATAATTATACACAGAAGTCTTGAATCATAGAGAACTGAAGAACATAGAAATATTAACATTAGTGGGTTTGCTCCAATGGAGGACACCCTATAACATAATACAGTTAACAGAAAATAAACAATAAAATTTAGTACTTGACAAACAATGTTTAAGTTTCAAACTATAATAAAATGTCTTGAAACAAGACGTGCTTTCAGTCTTCTGTTGACAGTTCTTTGGCCAATGTTAAAATGGACAGCACCTGTTGATTGGTCCAGAGTTTTCTAGAAAATGATAGCACTTTGTTTTCGGATTGTAGTCACAGAGATGGTCGGAATTCGTAATTCATTTATGAATCTGTCGGTTTCTAACAAATCCATGGAGAAATTTGTTGCTATTCTCAAAAACTTGTTTGTTTTGGAATACTTGAAGTGTGTTCATTTTTGATTTATGGAGGCAGAGGACCCCAAACTGGACAAGCATAAGTTAAGAGGGGGTCTGAATATTCCTTGGTCATATTAAAAGAGGGCATTTAAGTTTAAGAGATGATCTTCTATTGTTAATTGGGTACATTTGTGCCAATCTGGATGTTTGCTTGATTTAATTTTGAATTTATGTGCTGTTTATAAGTAAGTTTAGAGTCTAATTAAGACACCCAAATATTTAACAGTTCTGTCATTTTCATTCCATGGTACGATGTTATCATGAAATTTCTATATTTCCTTAATGGGATTGAATTGTCTTAGCCGAAAATATTTTCGCTTCACATTTTAGAGGGTTAAGTGCGATTTTCCAATTAACGAACCAATCCAACAGTAGGTCTGTATCAGTCTGAAGCATGTCAACTGCTGTGTCAATGTTTTGATGTTGGGAAATCAAGGCGTAGTGTCATCAGCGAAAAGAGCAAGCGTAGGATGAGCTGGAATGGGTAGGTCATGCATGAACATATTAAACAGGATAGGTCCTAAAATTGAGCCCTTGTGGCACACTCAGCCCGGATCTGTCGAACAGTGGAATGAGTTAGTATTTATTTTTACTGAAAAAGTCCGTTTTTCTAAAAATGATTCGATGATGTTTTGCAAGTAATTTGGAAGTCCAGTTTGAAATAGCTTATACAGAAGGCCTTTGTGCCATTACTTTGTCAAAGGCCTGAGCAACATCCGAAACAAAGCAGCAGAGTGTCTTTTTTATTTTCAAAACCCCTTGTATATTGTTTGTGTTAACCTCGCAAGTTGCTGCGTAAGTAGAATGTTTTGCCCTAAAAAACCGAATTTTGGTGGGGAGGAATAACATTGAGCATATTCAATTGAATCTGATTTAGTCTCTTAATGTATTAGCTTTTCAAATACTTTTGCACAGGTGGGTAGTCAGTAGTAGGGCTGATGGGTCTGATAACTAGAGGGATTTCTAAAACAGGCTTTACCGGGCTTGTGGATTAAACAATAACTTCAGCCATGTTTCCAGGATTTAGGAAAGTAACCAACGTCGTAGGCATGCATTAAAATAAAGTTTTTAATTAGTGATGGGCTGTTGGCGGGAGTTCCTTTGAATATTAAGTTTGTTATCAAGTCATAACCCAGGAGCTTTCCTCAACGGTAGGTATTGGTTAACAGTTTCTAATTTCAGATTGTTGTGGATATACTGAGTGGGAAGCTCAGAAGATAATGATTGTGCTTTTTATAAACCTTTTGACTTCATCTTCAGTTTTGCAAAAATTTAACCAAGGTAGGGTTTGGCGGGGAGAAAAAAAAAAGAAAAAGCTTTTTCAAAATAATTCTGCAAAAAAACCTCACTTTTGACAGAAGTCAGAGTCACTCTTGGTACGTTCCTGGCCTTGTTGAAGGGGAAGGGATCGTAGAAGGCGCTTCTGAGAATTCTTTGGTTGCCAGCCACATTGAAACTATTCGCCTGGGTTTATTTCACTCTAATATTTCTGATAGTCATTAATTTTGCAAAATAATATTTAAATTCTTGATTTTATTTTCCTGATGAAGCCTGTTAAGCTGCAAAGCGGGCATTTTTAAAGAAAGAAGCAAAAACCTGTTTGGAAAAACCCCTTTTTAAATGGGGTATGAGTTTTTTTTACTACATTGCTTATTATTTCGTAAAGGACCTGAGATGTTACCTGTTTCCCAGAGATTGGGGACCCTCTACGGGTTTGCGGTTAAAGGGAAATGTACGAGGGGTTTGACCCCACCTCAGATAGCTGGGGGAGTTCTTATTCAACGGAGTTTCGAGGTGGAGTTTGTTTTTGGGTTTGAGTTTTCCCTAGGTTCGTTGATTTTTGGGGGTCGTTTTTTTTGGGGAAATTTGTGGCGGATTCTTGGTCTTTCCCCTTTAGGGAGGATTTCTTGCGACCGGTCAATTTCGGCTTGATGCCCGGGGAGTTTTTAAACACCTCCTGTAATTTGAAGTATGTTCCTCCCCCGCGTTAAAAACACAAACCCTGGGGGTTTTTGGGTTTTCCTTTACCCTTGGGACCCGGGCAGTTTTGGGAATTTTTTTAGAGGATGGGATCCGAGCCCACCGCACCCCCCCCACCCCCGAGGGGTTCCAGTTTGCAGAATTTTTTTGTTTTGACCAAAGTCTTGGCATCTAAAGACACTGTGGGATTTTTTTTTGACTTCCTTTTAATTTCCACTTTAACTAGGGCGTGAAACAATTGTTCAAGGTTCATAATATCCGCCATTTTTCCCAATTTCCCCAAGCTCTACAAAACAGAGTGGATTGGACTTTTGTTTTTGTTAAAACAATCTTGATACTTTAATGGTCGGGTAACCCATGTCACATAACTCTTAAATTGTTTTTCTTCGTCAGTTAGAGAGTGGGGAACATTACGAATGATCACTTCAAGGTTTTTGTCCGGGGAAAGGTTTAAAAACGTAAAAAACTTTATTTGATTTTTTTTCATAAAAGTTAGTTAGTTTCCTGTAGTCATTTTTTCTTTTTGGGTTTTATCTTGATCGATTTAGCTTTAAATTTCGTTGTGAAATTTGGGTTTATTACTTTTACCTTAATATCTTTTATTTTTTTCTTGGGGGTTTATTTACGTCACGCAAAAATTTTGGTGGGATCTTAGATCGTGATTTATTTTTCTTTATATCATCGGAGATCCTTTTTCCCATTTCATGTCCTTGTTGTGAGGAAGGAAGACAGTTTTTTATGATCTGCAACATTGGTTTTGGGTTGGTTCAAGTACTTGAATCGGTTTTTTTAATGGGGAAACTCAAATCACATCGGGTAGTACTTCTTAGGAGGTGGAGAAGCATTTGCAGTTTTAGTAATATGTCGCCTTTTTTTTGGGTTCACGAAGTCGTTGTTGTTTCGGGAAGAGGAACAGTTAGCATTTCATTCATGTCTAACGTCGAACTTTGTCCGAGCGGGAACAATTTATTACCTGGCTGGTGTCATTGCGGTAGGAGTAGGTTTTTTAAAAAATTTTAGGTTTTAAACCTTTGTTTTTTCAATATTTGAAATTTAACATCAAATTTTTTTGTGTGAACCCAATCTTGGAATTAAAACAAACAAATACCCAAACTAAAAAACGGTAAAAAGTTTAAAAAAAAAATAATTTAAAAAAACTTAAATAAAACTTTTGAACAAAAAATTTTGAAGAAAATAGCGGAAATAGAAAACACTAGGTTAAAAAGTTTTGTCAGTCAGCTGGTTTAACCCATGTCTATTTTAAAATATAATCAAAACAGTTGTAACCCAAAAAAGGGATTTAATCCCATGAACAATTAATTGACGAAAAAATGTTTTTTTGGGTCAGATAGGAGTTCCATCTTACTTTTATTTGTGAAGCTGAGAAATAACAAAAAAATTGGGAAAAATTACAAAGGGGTAACAGTATTTCTCTGCCAATGAAAGAAAAAAAATGAAACCGGGAATTTTTTAAGTTTTTGTAAAATGAAAGGGGTTATTACGATTATTGAAGCAAAAATTATGAGAAAGCAAAAGTTGTTTGCTGATTACATGAAGATTTTTCTTAAAAGTTGATTCGCCCCATACGCAAGGGGAACTTCAGAATACACTTTTAAAAAGTCTTCATTTGGGGTACGTACAAAAAAATTAAATTTTTCAATTTTACTACCAGCGTTTTTTTGGTTCATATTAAAGTTACCCAAATTTTTAAAGTTCACCATGTCTGCCCAACGGGGTAAATCTCATTCTCTTCGTCTATCAAATTAAGGATTCTGTCATTACAATAATTGTTGCAAGATTTTGGGGGTATTTATTATGTTTCCCCACACTCACAATATTTTTTCCCCTGGGTTTAGTGGGAGCCCTTTCCTTTTCCAAAAGGGGACTAGCTTTCCCGTAATTTTTTCTAAGAAAACTTTCAAAATTTGGTTACCCAAATTTTATGG
>NW_025789238.1:0-7921 GCF_021130785.1 Homalodisca vitripennis
ACAGAAAAAAATATATTTTGCTTGTTTTGATCCAATGAATTATCTACTAAAGCTTTTTTGGAAGCTAATCCATCTATTATACAAAATTTGGGAGGTAGTATGTTGTTGGCTATATTATACAAAATTGCAATTATCATATTAATTCATAATGACTTGTTGAAAACTTAATAATACTCAAGAAGAATTATTATTATGTTAATTGCTCCAAACCCAAATTTATAGCTTATGTTTGCATAACTCTAGCTGTAACTACTGTACCAAAAAGAGATAGAGATTACCTGACAACAAACAAACGATTGAATAGTTCAGATACAGGAACACAAGAGCCAATGTAAGTAATGGCTTGCTGTACTGACTGCAATTCTCTGCAACCATTAAGATTGCCATTCCATAAAGGGCGAATTTGTTCTGAATCTATCAATAATAACTTTGTCGTTTTGTTTTCCAAAACTCTGTGAACCCACTTGCGAGAAAGAGGACCAGATGTACTCATCTTCGTCATAAATATCAATAGCCTGAACCAGAAAGATTATTGCTTGTCATTAACTTTATTTCAATTAAAATACAACTTTTATTTAGAAGACCCAGTTCACATTTATGGCAAAACAAAGAAATTGTTGTGTCTCTAAATACGTTTTCATTTGGTAAAGACCAGAGGCAATAATTTCTTTGTAAGGTTTAAGAACAACTGCTCTTTACTTCTTTTTTTTAACAGTTTAAAATACAACCAAACATTGCCTTAGTACTGAAAAGTTGTTTTGTAATAAAGAACAATGCTCTTTACTTCTTTTTTTTAACAGTTTAAAAAACAACCAAACATTGCCTGTACGAAAAGTAATTATTTGGTAATAAAGAACAATTCTCTTTACTCTTCTTTTTTTAACAGTTTTAAAAAACAACCAACATTGCCTGTACAGAAAATTTGTTTGTAATAAAGAACAATGCTCCTTTAACTTATTTTTTTTTAAACAGTTTAAAAACAAACCAAACATTGCCCTGTTACTGAAAAGTTTGTTTGGTAAAAAAGGATTTTGATTAAATTTTAAAAGTAAACAAACTTAAATTAAGATGGGCAGTACCATATTCATGATGATTTTTAATTAACCATAGTAAAAATAATTTTAGGTTTAGAAAACTGACTTTCACATTATTAAAACCCAAATTATTTAGACAATATTACACCATAGTAACCTTGGTCCACTATGGTGACCACCATATACACCGTTGTGTCACAGCTCAGATACCCTGCAAATGGGAGCGATTGTGCAGAAATGGATAGAAAAACTTAGCCAAAGCAATACAAGAAGTATTGACGGTTTCTTCCTATGTGTCACTTTGACATAAGAAATGTCAGTAGCGCACCCTTCTTAAGGCCAAATTTGAGGCCCATACAAACCAATCTTTGTTTTTGCTTGATAATATCTAGGTGATAAAATGTCGCAGATAAGAAGGTACAAATGTGAATTCACAGAGATTTTTTATTTGTTAATTATTATGTTTGAGTCACTTTTAAAAACATTTTTATACTACTTTTATTTTGAACAGTGATAGTTTTTTTTAATGTTTGTTGCTTCCTAACCCGACAGTAGTTAATTATTAGACAAAATTCTTTGTTATTACAAGCTATCCTAGAGTGCTGTAATGTGATAAAATGATAATTTCACCTATGTAATTAGTACTAAAAATTACCCTGGAAAGGAAAACGACAAACCACCCATTTATTTGCTCTATAGGTTAAGCCCCCCCCACATGTAAACTCTCATGGCATTGCACTTTAAGACTTGAAGCTAATTTAATACATGGCTGGAAGAAAATCTCATTCCTTATTTCAAATATATAAGGCCTATCCAAATCACATAAATCAATGGTAGCTAGTTTATTATGTTAATTTTTAAAGTACATATTACATACGAGTATAATTAAGATTTTCATACTAAATAACCAACAGTTATACAACAATATAGACATTTATTTTATAATTTTATACACTTTTATATCAATCAATCAATTGATTATGAGTATTATAACTGATATTAAAATAGTACAAACAGGGAAGGACCTACAATTAATTATAAATATAATTCAAAGCTCTTAGGACTTTTTGAACTCCACATTCAGGTCCTCTGAACCTTAAAAATGACTTGAGAACTAGTACTTCATCTATGAAATGGCTGTGTTCTGTCCATTACATACATGCATATTACTGTGATATTAGTGGATCCATCTTCAAGGTGTACTGAGTGTAGTTGTATAAATGATAGATGTTTTTGTCTAGGCCCTCCTGTGGTTTTAACTGTGACATGCTGTAAACAAAAGTGTAAACTTGTTTAAGATATTTTTCACTATAAGCACAACAAATTTCATACAGTTCTTCAATGTTCAACAATAGTGTGCATCATTGCTGTTAAGATTGGCCACACTTTCTTTTTTTCACTTAGGACAAGAAGTTGAGAACTCTCTCAATGCACTTAGTCCTAAAAAGGTACCTACCTTTGCATATGCTTCTGGAGTGACAGGATATTCAGGATGGATAAGATTGGGGGTAGGGGCCACCTCCTTTCAAGATCCGATGAGGAAAGATAGCAGGCACACTATAACTCATTGATGTCACCTTGGAAGAAGGGGAGGCCTGTCCAGTCAAAGTGAGCATAGGACAGAACGTCACCCCCCTTCCTGGTGTCCCCCAGCCGCTTTTTCAACCACACCTTCTCAAAAACTGAGAGGGAAGCATCCGTGCCTACTCGATCCAACAGTCAACCTCTGCAGTTATACCAGACCTATTGATTTACCCTAGACCTGACCACACATAGTCAACTCAAATTCACTTTATAAACCGCATTTATTGATTCGTTGGCTAACCACAATCTTTTAATTGTTTGAGTAATGAATGTCTTGTCAGAATAAAGAGGTTCACTCGCTTTGTGACATTATTCAGGAGTTATTCACTTTCTGAATTACCCTATATTACATAATCTATACAATACTGTATCTCTCCACTTGCATTCAGAAAATTACTTTTACCATGGTTTGTTTTCACATATTTTTTATGCTGGTACTTATATTTAGAACTTAATAAACTTTTTATAAACAGTTATGAAAAACGTTAAAAATTTACTCTCTCTGCTTTATAAATATCCAATTATATAAATAAGTATTCCACTAACTAAATAATTGCATTGAAACCAAGCATTGTAATTACAGTCAATTTTTGTTATTTTTCCACTCCTTTAAAAGCATCAACTTTATTTATTTAAAAACAATTATATTATGTATACAGAAATTGAAAAAGTGGATAGTAATAATAATAAAAAATTATAAATTTTCAGGTAGAGATTAGGCTAAAATTAATAAAAGTAAAAAGTTTACCTTTTATGTAATCAAAATAAAAAAATGTTGCTAAGGTGATGGCAGTAAAAATTATGACGATAGCAGCAGCTATTGATGCTGAAAAAGTCTCTTTGGATTATCAGCAGAGAAATTATGATGGTCGTAATCTGTAACAAAACAAGAACATATTTAAAACATTCACTAATAATAGTAAACTAACCTCTTTTTATTTCTGGTGTGTTATGAGATCATCAGATCTCGAAAATATGTTAAATCCAATACTTTGTGTGTTCAGAACTCATTGCACAATAGAATTTCTGACCATCTGGTTTTTTTAATAGAAACAAACAGAGTACCCTAAGTCTTGTTTCATATATACCAAACAATATTATGATAGATGTAATTATATGAGGTTTTAGATTGTTTAGAAAATATATTAAAAGGGTGTTTAAAGATTAAAACAGTACAGGGCGATATGAGCACAAGCGTTTATTTAATTTCTGTGAAGGTGATTTTTTTTACCACATCACACATTTCCGTAGATGTGAAAAAAACCGGGGTTTTTGAAATACAAATGAAGGTGTTTAATTTTTGGGAATAAGTGAAAGAATTTGGAGGAATATTAGGTTAAAACCCAGCATTGATCTATGTAAAATTCCCATAGCCACTGGCCAAACATATTCATCCACTCTTCAAAATTTTTAAGATTACCCCAGACTTTTTAGATTGCACAAAATGTAGACCCGAAAAAATAAACTCTAAAAATGAGTATAAGTTTACTTATAGTGTAAAAAAAGATAACTGAAGATTTTTTTTTCCCTTCCCAAAAAGTATTGTCTTTGTAAAAACATGGAAACCATTTCCAATCTAAAAAATCATAATAAATTTTTAATCTAAAAATGTCAGAATTTTTTTAATAAAATTTTATTGTAAATATTTTTTGTAAAATTAAAAATTTTAACCACATCATTAGGATAAAATTACAGTTAAAAAAAACATTATAGGCACAAAAAACCCCACAGAAAAACTAAAAGGGACATTCTTTATTAAAGAAGAAAGTCTGGGGGATACAAAGGGGCAAACTAAAAAATTTTTTTTTTTCAAATAGCAAAAGAAATTAAATTCCCCCAATATTAAACTACTTTGTTAATAAAAAAACTCATGTAATTCCCTCTTTTATTTTTTTTTGGTTAACTGTAAAATAAATTTATTCTTTACAATGCCTATCCCACAATTGTTTGCTTTATCACATACTCGGAGATATCAGGGTCATGCCATAATATGAGTTTCTAAATGACTTTTTGTTAGATTCAATGAGCTTTCCCTTTTTCCTTTGGTACAGTAAAAAAAATGTGGTTGAAAAAATTAAGGATTTGAAAACCCCCAAAGGGGGGGGTTCATTTCTGGAAGGTTCATACCTACTACATTTGAACCTACACTGGGAAAAAGAAAAAACCAAGGTGTCACTTGAAACGAGCAACCTTACAAATGCCCCGGATGGGAGATCACAAGTGTTTAGATATTGGGGGACAAGAGTAGATCTAGGTCTATTTAAGGTCTATTTTTACTGCGGAGGAGGGGTTTAGGAGTTGCTTTCAGCTCCCTAAATGTAAAAAAGGGGTTGCTAGTCTAGTCATAAAGGGGGTTCGCTACCCCTACTCTCTGTTTTGATTGGAAAGTCTGGAACAGAGTTGGCCTATACTTATATAAAGTATTTGACTGAAAAAATAGTGCCCGCATCACTCCTTATGGGTCTCAACGGGGGGGGCCCCTACCCCCAACCCAACCTTTTTTGAATATCCTGTTTACTCTGAAAACAAGTGCAAAGGTCCTTTTCAGGAAAATTTTTTAAATTTCGGGTTTTTTTTTGCTTCTAGGGCATAAGGGAACAACAAATAAGGATTTTCTAAAAAATTTCAGGAATGCAAAGGGAAACTTGTTGTTGTATGTCCAAAAACAATTTGAAGTTTATGAACTTTTTTGTATGAACAGATGAATTGTATGTAAAGATTTAAAAATTTCCCCCAAAACCCACCACTGACACTTGAAAGCTCCTAAAAGTCCCCAAATAAAAAATGTAGATGATCCCCTTTATTAGAGGCTCTCAAACAAAAAAGATTTGTTGGCTTTCAGCTTTTTAAAAAGGTCATTAAATTTTTGACTGAAAAGTTTTACTGGTGGAAAAAAGGACAATGATATTTTAAAGGGAAAAGCTTCATAAAAAAAGCAAGCCAATTCAGCCAAATTCATCACCCCCCTTTGAAAAAAAACAACGGAAAATTTTTTAAAAAGGAGGAGGAAAATATAATCTCCTGTAATTTGTCCCCTTTTCTTTCAAATGAAATTTCAGCTCAATATTTTTTTCCTTTTTAAAATACATTTAAACAAAAATCAAAATATGACTGTTGCAGTTAATAAACGTTTTTGATTTAATTGAAAAAATAATTTTTTTTATTTAAAAAATTTTCGAAACCTTTTTTCAGCATTAAGCACCCTGGATTTCAAAGAAAACTTATATTAAATTAAAAATGAAACAAAAGTTTAAAACCCCCTATTTAATTTAAGGGGGAAACCACCCGTATATTCAGAAAAAAGGGTGTCTCAATTAATCCCGTTTTTTAGGGGGTTTTAAACAAAATAAAAAGTAACTACTGTTACCCAAAATTTTACGAGCAGTTTTTAAGATCAAGCCCCTGACTACTTTGTCAAAAATTTTGATGTGATATGATGGTCCCCTATAAATTTTCAAACATAATAGGCATCGATTTTTTTTCAATTATTTTAGGTTTATGGTTAGTAAAAAAAAGGGGTTTTGGAAAAATTTTAAATTTTATATCAATTTGGGAATGAATAATCCTTTTTTGGTTAAAATTTAAATTATTTTTCCGATGCCAAAATTTTTTTTGCCTCTTGCACTCATCAAAAAAAAAAACCCATAGGCCCCAAAAAAATACTTTGGTTACAAAAAACTTATTTTCGCTCTATGTTTTAATTTCCCGGGTCAAAAATTTTTTTTCCAGGGTATATTTTGATTTCCCCCTCGTTTGCCGAAAAAAGGGAAAATTTTTTTTTTACCTATTTGGGACTAGAAGTTTAAATAGGGTCAAAAAGTTCTACCCCCCTGGGTTTAATTCATTTCCATTACCATATTTACGTTTTTACAGTTAAATTTGCTTTTTTACTCAAAAAACAAAATGTTTTTTTTATATATAAAAATAAAAAAAAAGCTTTGACTTCCATCAAAGATTTTCCAGTATCTTTTTAAAAATTTTCCCCAACTTTTAATTGATAATAGAATATATAAAAATGAGAACCTATTTCCCCCCCAAAAAAAAACCCAAAGCGTCTATTGGGCCATTTAAATTAATGAAAAATTTTTATTTTGGGGGTTTACTTTATTGTCCCGCCAAGAAAATGTATGGATATGTGGATCTCAAAAAAAAAAACTTGTCAAAAAAGGGTTTTTTTACATTTCTTTTGTAAAATTTTTATTTGTTCTAATTATTTCCAGTGCCAAAATTTTAATTTGCCGTTTGTCATATGAAGAAAAATAAGTAAATCTTTTATTGACAATGGCTTTAGTTTTCCCCGTTAAATTTTGACTATGAAACATTAAAAATTTAAATTTAAAAAAAAATATGGGGAGCTGCATTTAAAAAAATTTTTAAAAAAAACATTTTTAGTAATTTGGGCAGGGTTTTTAAATTCTATTACAAAAAATTTAGAGAGCCGATGATTTTTTTTTATTGCTTTAAGCCAATTTTGGGGATGGCCTAAATTTGGGCTTTTTAAGTAAAAAAAAGGCCCATATTATTGGGGAAATTTAAGGATGTCCTATAAATTTTTAGCACAACGCTTGAATAGTTTAAACAGTGAAAAAAAACAAACAAAAAAAAAGGCATTTTTTACCTTAAAAATTTTTAGTTGTATTTTTTTATTTAAAAAGCTTTATTTTAAAAATTTTTTATCAAATCAAAAAAAATTTAAAATAAAATTACAGATAATTTTTATTTTAAAAAAATATAAAATAAAACATGTTTTGAACAACATACTGTAGCCTTGGGGCAAAATATTTGGGGAAAGGGGGCAAGTTAACCTTAAACCCCCCCAAAATAGAATGAGGGGAAAAGACCCGAAAAAATAATTTTTTAAAAAAACAGTTGTCAGAATGATCAAAAAAAAAACCCTTTTAAAATGTTATTCTTTTTGTTTTACCATTTAACCCTTTTTTAGAGGGCTTATGTTTTTCTGTTGGGGAAAATCTAGGGGTATTTAAATACTGAAAACAGCACTTTAAAAGGGGTTTTAAAAAAGTTATGAGCTAATTTTTACAAATCAACATAGTTTGACTATAGATAACAATAAAAAAATTAAGTTTTTTCCCATGTTTTCATTTTTTGAGCTTGCTTAAAGGGGACTTACTCATATAAACATTGAAATTCTAAAAACAAAAAAGGCCCCAAAATTTTATTTGAAATAATTTAAAAAATGTTTTTTTAAACCCAAATTTAAATTTTTCATTTACAGGTATTACCCTTTTGCCGTAGAAAACATCCACAAAAGTTTTTTTAAAATTTTTTCGAGTGCCACCCCC
>NW_025789239.1:0-8603 GCF_021130785.1 Homalodisca vitripennis
TTGATGTCCAAAATCTTGCTAATGCCAAAACTGTAGATAGACAATGCCCAAACAGACGATCTATGCTTGAAATCTAAGGATGAATTGATTTAAAATTATGGTTGCCTGTAAAGTCGGTTTTACGGGCGAAGATTTTACGTGACAACGTCTTTTTCTCGGTAGAATATTCATTTATATGAATATTATTAAATTGCACAATAGGAACAAGGAATTGAATGAAAATAAGAATTGCACAAATTTTAACTATAGAAATATATTTTGTTTACTAAAACCATTGTACATAATTTGAAATTAATTAAAATTTGTTATTGTAAATGGTAAAGTTGAATAAAACATTTACTAAAATTGGAATTTGAAATTCTTGCTAAACACAGTTAAATTCTAACTCCGCGCGTGGTGATTTGGTCGGTTTAGTTCGTTTGTTTGGTCGCACTGTTATGACAGGTTAGAGGTTATAATTTGTTATTTTAAACGTTTGACTAGCAATACGCGCTGTTTCTTCTCAATCGACTGAATTAAGATTGATTGCAGAGTGATTTAAACTAATAATTTACTTAACACTATCAACATTTGTCAATAGTATGACATAACCTATAAACTCAGTTTCTCAACTTTTGTGTCAATCTAACAATTAATCAATCAATCATAGTTTACGATAATGAAATATCAGTGTACAATTATTTACCTTTATTGTTGTAGTTGTTGTAAATGACGAATCTAAGCACTCCACATTTTCACGAATAAACATAGTTATCTGCTTTATCCCGTGCGGCGGACCCACAGTTATCTGCTTTATTCCCGTGCGGATCCCGTGCGGCGGACCCCACTGGACGGGCATCGTAACGTTACCGGGCGTTACACTTTTTCATGAGTGACTCCGAGCCGCAACCTAATTTAAGACGTTGTTACGTCAAAAAGCCGTAAAAACTCGCACACCGGTAAACACCTCGTTTATAATGCGATCTTTGGCCCCTGTCTTGCCATCGCCTGAGCCCTCATCTGTTGGCAGTAGTCCAGCATCTACTCCATTGATGTCCAAAATCTTGCTAATGCCAAAACTGTAGATAGACAATGCCAAAAACAGACGATCTATGCTTGAAATCTAAGGATGAATTGATTGTTCGTATTGATAAATTAGTAATCCAAAGAAACAGTTTAATTTAAAAAGCTCAAGCAATAACAATCGATCAAGAACTAATAATCGCTGATCGAAGCAGTAATTGCACCTGTTTACTCAACTGAAATAAGTTATCAACTGAAAAACGATAATTAAAAAACGAAAAATGAAAAGTCTTAAATCCGACCTGTCTATCCTCACATCTATCATCTTATCAACTAATAGATAATAATTTTTTGAATGACAATATAAAATGTTTAAATGCAAGGGTTGAAACCTTAAACAAGAATAATGATGTTTTAATTTATGAACAAAGCACTCCATAATTAAGACATTTTATTTTTGTGAGGCCTTTTGTGTTCAATGAACACATCATCAGACCTACATAACTAAAATAAAAATGTTTAGAATCACTGTGTTTTATTGGCAAATGAACTGTTATCAGTTTCATGAGCAGAGATAAAGGAGTAAGATAGAATTGTTTTATGCAAAAAATTCACATGACATTGACTTACTTCCCCTTGAATAAAACTGCCTAGAGTGACATCCGAATTTAGAATAAATTACCTCAATTTTGTTTAGTAGTATTTACCTATACGTTAAACTAATTTTATTGTAAAAGTTAGAGTTTAGCTGAATGTAAATGTTAGTTTATACAACGGCTGTCGTTAAAATACTGACTTCTTTACTTGTCCATTTTACCTTTAACGCGGTAAAGTACAAGTAAAAGGACAATAAACTTGAGAATGTAACTTGGCAGAGATTGAGGACATCTTAAAGTTACGCCTTTCCTGTCATTTAATTGAAGAGGGTCTTTACGTTTGCTTCCATGTCGTGCTTTTAGAGAAACAGCTTTCTTTGCTGTGAATAAGATTTTATTCCTAACACTCCACAACTAAAATAGTAATGTGAACAAGGCAATAATAACACTTTATAATAATAATTAAAGCGAACAAAGAAATAACTACTTTATTTTATTTTTATGGTTTACTGGTTGTTATTGTTACGTTGGAACTCATCTGACTGTACCATAACAGGAGCATACAGGCGATTCCTTCAAACAGCATTTGGAAAGTACCTGGGTTATTCTCATTTGAGGACAAACTTATGTTCAAAGTTATTACTGAAGCTAAATAACCAAGTCTAAAGACAAGTGTATGCGACCCCGAGTTGGAGAGCAAGGGACTTTTCCAGTGAGTATCTGCTCAGTGAACGTCTGTAAAATGTGCGTGACATTTGGTGGAGCAGGTTCTGGGATTGCAGTAGAACCGTTTACTTAGTATATCAGGCCATGACTAAATGTGTTACTTTACAGAACATTTGCTCAGTATATTCTCGAATTTCATTAGGTTCTGTCTTAAAAAACTTGGACTGAATGCCTATAATGAGCCTATATAGCAAGAATTATATCAGAAATTTCAGATGTTTCTAATCAGTCGGTGATACTGTGTATGGCTCGTGAATGTATGGATTACATCTTGGTCCTGGGCCAGCATGACGGTGGATTTTAGTTTTAATCAGAATTCCTTAGTTGATGTTAATCGGTGAAAGGGAAGTATGGTATTGTATTGTGTTACCTTTATTACAGTAAAGTTTGAAGCAGTAGTGCCATCTTTTTTATGTTGTTTTGGTATTCTTCAGTAAGCCTCAAGAGATCACGGGTCATGGAATTTAAATAAACGATTTTCTGTATCGGCAAACCAAATACTTCTTTTTATTTCATCGTAACAGTAATGTTATCAATTCTACTTTTTTATATGGAAACCGCTGTATTCTTTATAGTTATAAACACAACATCGGTTTAAAAAAAAACGGTTTAAAATCAAACACCTTATATACTGTATTTACAGAAAAACATATATGTAATATTAAGAACCAAGTACCACTTAACAGAATCTACAGTATAATTAAAGCAACAACATGTGTGCCTCTCTGCGTGTTGTTTATAAACCATAAGGATGAAAATGAATGAAGGAGTAGCCAAATTTGTCCAACCTAAGCCAATGGATCCTCGCAGCCTTACAGAAGCCCTATTACTCTGGCAAAATGTCTTGACCCCCGGAAGTAGTTCTGCGTTTTTATTGTTATCCGTCGTTTCTAGAGAGATGGGTGCCTATTTTATTTGTAGACTAGATTAAATTTTTGTTGACTGTTTTTATCCAATAATATATTGGTTCAGGTTTTGCTTCTTCAATGCCTTTTTATTGGTTATTTAAAAAAAACAATGTGATTAGTGGTGGTTATATATGAAAATCTAACAGGCTGAAATAACATTATGTCTCTTTTTACACACTTACGCAATTATATTACCAGGTTTCCCAAACGATCCTTCTACCCTCCATATTGTCTAAGAACGCTTGAGAAGTTTAAATCTCATTAATGAATATGCCATACACATCGTACCAGGAGGAGTTTTTAAAATTGTGTTTTAAACGTGCCTTCATTCCCCAAAAAATGTGTAGTAATGATAATTAAAGGTTGTTAATAAATTTAAAAACTTGTGAGTCATGAGGAATCACTTATTTCAGAGCTGGTGCATGTCACTCCATGTGATGTAGCTGAGCGGTTAGCAAAAATATTTTACATTATTCTTGTGGGTAACTTATGATGTTAGCTAATATTAAAAAATAGTAGCATTAAGTATATTTTCAAACAAACTCAATACTCAAACATGTGACATAACTTTATAGTGACAAACGACTATCTCAATATTTAAACATTCACCGCAGTCGTCACGATAGATTTTGGGAGATTAAATGATAAACATTTAGGCACGAACCAAAACCGAAGGCCTTTTTTTTGGAAGTGCCAATGGCGGAGCGGTCCCTAAGACGTTGGAGCTTTGAGTCTGTAATTAGTGATTAGCGCTGGGGGTTCGAATGTCTGTGGGACCGTTGCACTTTTTATCAGTACCATCGACCTGTGTAACTATATCTACTCTCCCCTTTTATTCAGTTTGATTAAGATCCTCGCCCAGTCTCAGTGGCCCATGAGGACGAGCAGAATAGCAGGCATTAGAAGGGGATCTGCTCCTTCTTTTCTTCAAAAAAAAAGGGAAAAAGGAAAAAACCAAACAGCCACGGTGCACACAGATTACGTTCTTGGAACATCGAAACGATAGTTATTATCTGTAAAAGTTTCATTGTTAATCAATATAGTCCAATAAATTTTCTGTTTTCTCGGTGAATTTTTCAATTTTTAAATATGCTGAGGAATAATTACTATGCAGAAAAGAGGATTTAAAAAAAACCAAATTAATCAAAGTAAAACATTATAATTAGTTTGGTAGAAGTGGAAAGCTCCAAATGAATGCACAATAATGTATTGGTTTGTACTTGACACTGGGAGTGTAGTAAACATCTCTTCCAATAATTACAGTTATACAAACACTAACGAGTGCTGCTTTGATCTCTCGTCTTTGTTGGATACTGACAACAAAATTACATGCATTGGAGTACCGTTGACGGGATATTTTATAAAATATAAGTCGACTTTAGCTAATTTACTAGTTTTTTAAAGCTTCTCTGTAATTAGTTAATAGTTTCCATATATTTCAGTGTGTTTGAACAATTCCAAAATTTGTTACTTATGTCTGAAGTACATGTAATTAAAACATACATTATGTGTTTTTACACCTGTTAAATTCGACAGTTTGGCCCCCGTCAACAAACTATAACGTACAACTACAGACAATATTATATATATTTATATGTATTTATTATATGCATTTATATACATATTTTGTTGTTGTTGTACTGTGTTTGTTGCTGACTGGTTATTACAGTTTTGTTTACTTATTCTTTGTAGTTTTTGTTACATTATTATTATTTATTTTAATATGACAACGTAGTCTTTTCAAAATTTTATTCAGTTTACCATATTGTTAGTTGTCGTAACGTAAGATTTAGATTATTTTATTGTAGGTTGTTGGTATTATGAGATCTATAGATAATTTATTTTCTTTTCGTTACTTTGTTGTTGCAGTTGTTTACTTTATTGTTTTGTGTTTGGAAAGTGTTACTTTTATAACACATTTATCAGGCTTTGTTGTAATGTTGCGCTATAATAGCTTCTGTTAATTATATTATATTTCACATTGTATTATTTGCCATCTAATTTTCACATTATTGTTAAAAGGGTCTGTAACCGTTGAAATAAATAAAAAAAAAAAAAAATAAAGCCTTTCCTACCAAAATTATTACATTTTGGTGCCACCGATCTACTAAAAATACACATTAGAAGTATTAAATGCAATAGATAATTTATAAATGTTCTCATGAATGAGGTTAATGCCTATAGACTAGCATGTTGCCAGTGGCTTTGCACGCATTTTACATATAGCCTATTATATAAAGGAGGGGCCTCAAAAAGCGTCGCCTGTGTTTAAAACTGCATGACAAGGATTCCTAGCTAATATTTGTCATTGGGCAATTATAATTATCAAGTCCTATTAAATAAACTAATTAAAAATAACATAAATTAAAGTGATTGTTAGATCACTCCTGAATCTTGGAATCGTCCTATATTGTCCTTTTCACAAACCAAATTATAAACTTTTTTTCACCTCTCAGTTTACCCCTAAGGTTCCCAAAAAGCATATATGGTTAAATGCATCGCACTTATTTTGGTATTTTCTGAAATCTCGTATTACCTGAAAAAATTAGAGATCGCCATCCTTGAATGGTTAGGATGGGGAAGGAATAAAATTATACCTCAACTTCTTTTTTATACATTAAAATACAAAATCCATCGATTTTACATGTTCTACATTTTATAAATTCCCAAATCTATAAGGAATTTATAAAAACATGTAAGTTGGTTTGATACGATCCTAGGAAAAATACTTAACTGACTCTAATAAAGCCTGGAGTATATCCAATGCGCCTCACGTCCTCCGCACATTGTTTCATTCAAATAAAGGCGTGGATCGAAGGGGCGCATTCAAAAACTATGAGTAAATGTCTACAAAGCCTATCCCTGTGATCCACACTGTTAACATGGCTAGCGGGGCTGGATGTACGGTATGAGAGCTTGCGCTATGCTACTTGTAACGCGCCCGTGCCATATAGCCGAGTTAAAGGCCCATTTCACACCGCATGTAGCGTGCGTGGCTGGATGTACGCGATGGCCGGCTATGCTAGCGATGCGCCAATTCACACCGCCGCGTGGTTGCGATGCTATGCTGGTGGCTACCGTTTACGTCAGTATTCAGGAAGATGTCTGCTCCGGAAAGTCTCATGGTGCGGAGTCTGGGTTTTATTGCGGATTACCCTGGTTCGATGACCAGCAGCTAGCAGTAGGTGATGATGATGAGTTGCTTTTTGTTCATATAGTGTATCATCGAGAAACGAAGTGGGTACATCGCATCAATAGAAAAAGAAAGAGTTGTGATGAATATCACCACTTGATGAGTGATCTTGTGGCTGATGATGAAAAATTTTGGACGATATTTTAGGTTAAGTCCGTGAAACAGTTCGACGAAGTCCTGGCAATGGTTGATGGTTGACATAAGGAAATATAATACAAACTACATGGGGAGGCAATTTCTAGCCGGCAGCGGCTGGCAATTTGCTTGAGGTAAGAAAAAACGTCTCTTATTTTGACATTATTTTAATAAGAATAATAGACATGGCTACATTACTTTAAATACAAACAATTTAAAAATTACATTAACATTAAAATAAGAAAATTTTGTAAAAGTGATTTTCAGCTATTTTCTGTAGTTAAACTTAATAAATCATAATATAAGGAAAAACTGAGTTGCCAAAAAATAAAGTATTTAATGATTTCAATTATACTGTAAAGGTAAATTATTAAGAATGAAAAAGCACTGTTGTTGGTGTGTCCGTTCCCTTTGAGTCACAACCGATGACTGGCCGGCACGCCACCCACCTAAACCACAGGCTGAGCGCCAGGCGGGAAAGGGTGCACTGTGCGGACAGGCACCGAGCTGTTTTTAAAACCTGTGAGGAAAATACGGCACACGAGGGGTGGTGGCCCCCAAGAAGATGAGGTGCCCACACCCTCAATATTTAATTATATAAATCATGTACAAAATAGTAAAGAACTTTGAGACTACAAAAATGGAACATTTCTCCGCAGGATGAAAGAAAAGAGACGGTGCCTGATAATAAAGGACTTACTTAAAAAAAGACCTCATAAAGGATTTACTAAATATTTAATATCTATTATTTATAACAAATGTCATCCATTGTTGAAGATTAAATATATCCAGTCTGGGAAAGAGATGTTCTCAGTGTTTTCTGGGATCGGAGCCAGTTGGACTTAAGTGTAGGTGAAGGCGATGCTGATGAAAATGGTTGTGATTTGTAGACTTTTGGAGGGGGATGGAGGAGTCCGGCAACAAACATCTGATGTGAAGTAGACCCACAAGCAGAGGTACAGTTCCATTCATGTTGCTCTTTCGCTCTACAAATGCTACTTAAACAATCCATTTTTATTTTGTTTTGTAATTGGCGGGGTAATTTTCGAACCGATTGGGCAGCCACTAGGCAAAAAATAAGTCTATATCATCAGGAATGCTTTTAGCTCGAGTTTTATTATATGCATTCTTTATTTTGCATCTAAGCCAAACACTTTGTCTACGCCTCTTGGTGATCGGTTTCTTCGTTCTTTTTACCGTGGAAGTCATTTCACTTGCGTTTTCTGCATCTTCGGCCCATACTTTCCCCCGTCAATGTCATCTTGTCTGCTCGGATAAATTTCTCTCATCTCTCCCATCCGACATGGGAATGTTAGAGTCGCTCCTGAAAATAAATAAAATACAATAGTAGTCGGTCCTATTTTAGTAATCATTAGTTTGGCGACCTAAAATCCAACAGCCTTGTCATTGAAGAAAAACACGATGTTTATATCGTCACAGGTCATATGGAAAAGATAGAATTTCCTTCTCAAAAGGAATGTAAGACATCTTTTAGTCCATGCCGACATATCTAACACACCTAAGACTAACAAAACACGTATACAGTGTGTATGGGATAGAGCCTAACAATATGAGAGAACATTAAGCACTCAATTAAACATTCATACTTACGGTCTATGCGTGCTAGTTTTAAGCACAAATGACATTTGCTCTTCGTATTTCCATTTTATTTTTTTTTTTTTTTAAAAAATCTTTTTTGCTGCCTCTGCCCAGTTGTTGTTTTTCGCGACGAAGTACATCTTCGGCGGTGACAGTCCTGTAGTTTTTCCCACTCACGTCTCAAAGAGTTTTTCTGAAAATTTTTTTTTTCTGTTTCCTGGCAACTGGAGATACATATACAACAATCAGTTTCAGCTACAGAATTGGGATAAGCACAGTTGCTAATATCGTAGAAGAAGTGAGTGATGCATTATGGCTACGCTTGCAACCAGAGTTCATGCCAACACCAAATGAAGCTCTGTGGCGACAAATTGAGAAAGGATTCAAAGAAAGATGGAACTTCCCTCACTGCATAGGCGCAATTGACGGGAAACATGTTGCAAT
>NW_025789240.1:0-2966 GCF_021130785.1 Homalodisca vitripennis
AACATTTAATTCTGAAAAGATTCATGGAATTATTAGGAAAAAAATTTAAATAATAGGTATTAAAAATTTAGCTTTTTTTAAAAATAAAAACAGCGCACAAAAATGCTTTTTTTTTTCTTATCTGCATAAAATATTAACTAATGTTTAGGTTGTGGGGGAAACAGGATCATTTTTTTAGACTGAACATTAACATAAAATGTATTTCCTTTTTAAAACTGTAATAATCACCTATAATGGCTCAAAGGGTCCCCGTTGTTAGCAATGCCGTTTTCGCACGACGAATCCCTTTTTTCTAGCGGGTTTCATAACGTTTGGAGCATTCTTGTAGTTTCTGAGCCTCTGTAATGCGATTACGTAACTCCTCTATGGTGTTAACCCGTTTTGAAAAAAACAATTGACTTCACCCAAACCCCCATAAGAAAAAGTCTGCTGGGTGAGGTCAGGAAAAACGTGGTGGCCTTTTAGGGTCCATTTCGACCAACCCATTGTCTACCGTATGTTCATTTAAATGTTTTTCAATCATTGAAAAATGTGGAGGGCTCCGTCGTGCTAAAAACCATGATTTATTCTGTTTTGAACGGGAATATTTTCCCAAAGAGGGTAGGCAGGTTTGTTCTTAAAAAATTTAAGTCGCTACTCCATTAAGTCGATTAGGGGGAAAAAAGGGCCCAATAAATTTCACCAGAACCCAACCCATACATTGCTGAAAATGTATGTTGAAAATCCCTCGTCGCAGTTTCTGGGGGTTTGTGTACGCCCGTATGGGTATTACGAAAATTTACAATTCCATTTCTAGTAAAAAACAGGATTCATCAGTAACGAGAATACGCGAAGAAAATATGATGTCGAAAACAATTTCTTTTAAACAGCGGCAGAACATCTTCCTTTATTAAGTCTTGCGGTAATAAGTTTTGAACAGTGTTTATGGAATGGGTAAACTGTGTTCTGAAGTGTCCGCCATACGCTTGCTGGCAAATATTTAACTGACGTGTAATGTCTGGTCCCTTGGGGTTTGGTGTTAATTCTACGCATTTATATTGCTTGTTCATTTTTAAAAATTTTTTCCCTTTGCGCTACGTTGACGACCAAAAGTATCTATTCGCTTCGGTTTAAAGCTACCAGTTTCTCTAAGTCGTCTCTCCACAGCTTCAAATGTTTTGCGATCAGGTGTTTTCGAGTGGAAAAGTATCACTTATTCCTGAACTGCAGCTAAACCATTTTGTTAACTTTGCCGTAAATCAGTTCTGCCCGTATACTTTCAAACAAATACATACCATTTACATTATCTGCCATTATTTACTAAGATAATTACATCATTTTTATAAAAATTTAATAAAAATTTTTTAAAAATAAATATTTAAAAAAATATTTTATACACTTGTTAAAATATTTCCCCAAATAATCCCGGATCTCACAAAATACAATCTTCACACGCCACAATACAAAAACTCCATAAAGGTTATTCAAAATATTACTTCATGAACTTAATTGTTGTCAGCTGATATTGCCAACCTTTGCAAAAAAAAATATGACGAAAAAAAAGTGTTGAAAAAATGATCAGCTGTTATCAAACCAAACATTAGTTAATTTTTATGCAGATAAGAATATGCTTTTTGTGCGTCTGTTTTATTTTTAAAAAAAAGCAAAATTTCAATACCTATTATTAATTTTTTCCTAATAATTCACATGAATCTTTTCGAATTAAATTTTTTCTACAAATCGGTTTAAGAAAAAAGGGGACCTTTATTTAAATTTATGGAAGTAATCTTACTTTTAAAAACAAAAATTGTGTTATTTCTTTGCCCAAATTCTTGTTTTTTTTTACGTAAGATATCTCTGAAAGAATTGCATTTCAGCTCTGGGACGAATTTTAATAAATTTGTCAGATTAAAAACATAAAAAAAAATCGTATTTGTATCTTTGTAACTACCTTTACCATTTTTTTTACGGCCTGCTTCACCCAAGGGTTCTGAAATCCGGGCGAAATCTTTCGCTAGGGTAACTCGCTAACGAAGCGTTTTTCCCGGGGATATGGTTATATGAACTTTTTTACTTGTTTTTAGCTATAGAATAAGCTCTCGAGAGATTGCCGTTTAGTTTTGAATCACCCGTATATGCTTGGCGGAGCTTTCCGATTCCGTTTAAACTCAACCAATTAATAATTAATCAATTAAATTAACATATATTAAATTTTTATCAACTTTTTCTAAACGGTTGACGATTACTCTTTTAAATTATTTTGGGAAAAACATATGTTGAGCGGACTGATTTTGATTCCCTTTAAACTCAACTAATTAATCATTAAACAATTTAATTAACAAAATTTAATGTTATTTTATCGCCCTTTAAAAAGCAACAGGGAAATTTTTTTGGGTTTAAGCTTACTTTAAAAAATACACATAATTAACTGACATAAATTTTTTTGTTACTTGAAAAAAATTTAAAGTTTGAATTAGATTGAAGTTTTTTTGGTTTAAAACTTACTATTCATAATAAAACCAAATTTCATAATTACTTCATTAAACTATTTTTCATAAATAAATGTGAAAATTTCTCCCAAATGGCCAAAATTGGAGTACGACAGTTTGGGGTTTAAATTTTGTTGAATGTGGGTTTTTAGTAAAATTTAAAAACTTTTTAAAGTATTTAAATTGATAGAACAGTAGCAAATTCCCCCGCCAAAAATTTTTTCCACCCCCTTTTCTTTTTTTTCCAAACAAGGAAAATCCCCCTTTAACCCAAATGTTACGCCCAAGGGGAAAAACTTTTTGGTTTTTAAAATTTTCACGCCCGATCGCTTAGTGCTCTTATTTTCCAAAATGTTACCACGCATTTGAAAATTTTCGCGGCGTATAGCCTCGCTCTCTTGTATTTTTCTATTTTTTATATTTTTTGCGTATCAGATATTTCGTGTCGCAGCAAGAACGAGCCCCCGGGAAAAATTGGGGGGGGGGGGTGTAAGGTAA
>NW_025789241.1:0-7925 GCF_021130785.1 Homalodisca vitripennis
GGTAAGTGCAAAAAGGTATTGAAAGGAACCGGCTTAAAAAAACTTCCTAACCTTGCAAGTACCACTTTTTTGCCGGTTTCGTTTTTCACCTTTGGGTTTCGTTAGTTTTCATTTAAAAGTGTTTGGGTTTTTTTTTTAGCCTAAACCCAAGGGTTTAAAAAAAAAATACCCACTAACTTTTTATAAAAAAAAGTGATAAAAACCCTTTAAACTTTTAAAAATTTCCCCGGACAAAAACGGTGTGAGAAGTCAAAAAAAGGGTTTGGACTTCCCCAAAATTAAACATTATTTTTTCTATTTTTTGCACTCCCCACACTACTGGATGAAGTGGCGTGTATATTCCCAAAAATGAAAGATTGTTGTTAAACTGTGCTTTTGGGAGGAATAAAACTCATTATTTCATTTTTGTGTTTAAAAAAAGTATGGTATTGCTTAGTACTAAAAGCCCGGTTTGGTTGACCGGACTATGATGAAAAATTTAAATTACTGAGCGAATAGGATTTTGGGGTCTAGGGCCAGCTTTATTTTAAAAGATATATTGAATCCAGTTTTTACCCACATTTCTTTTAATAAAACCCCCACCCCGGGAAGTTGAAAAGTATAAAAATTAAAATATATATAAGAAAAAAAAGGAAAAAAGTGAAGGAAGGGGGAATTTTTAAATTTTAACCAATAAAATTTTTGGGAAATGCTTCGAACCCCATAGAAAAAAACACTAAATTATTGCATTTATATTTAGCCAAATTTTACGTTTCATTTTGATTAAACACGATAGTTGATTATTTTGTTGCAATGAAACTTTGATATCCTAAAAAAATTCTTTTATCCTTTGCTGGTAAACATGCATGGAAACTGTAAAAAGCTTCTATGAAGTCAAGGAACTAAAACCCACAGATTTTAAATTTTAAAACTCAAAAAAAACCCATAAACTAATTTAAAACATCACGGGGAGTCCCATTAAAAAAGTGTTTTTAATAGGTTTTCGATGAGTTTAAATACAAAAAATTTTTTAAAAACCTAAAATTTAAAAAATAACTCCCCGAGATGTCCTGCGGCAGATAAACTAAAAAAAAACCCATACAAAAGAGAAACTGACTAAATTTACTGTCAGTGAAATTTCCCCTTGATTGGGTTAAACCATCATGTAACACATTTTTTTCCATGTAAAAATTGCATAGTGTAAAGTCAAATTCCAGGGAAATTGAGATCCACTGTCTTTTTTTTCAACTTCAAGATGACAGACAGCGAAACAGGTATACAAAAATTACTGGTAAAAGATAGAGATAACTTTATTCACGAGTGATAAAACCCACTAAAGCTCAGCTTTTGTGAGCTAAAAATCAAAATTTAAAAATTAGATAGTTTCAATTGATTGTCTTTAGGTTATATAGGGGTTGTATCCCCTTTAAAGGGATTTTAAATTTTAAAAAATTCTTTCAACTTTTACAGTTAAAAGTTTCTGCAACAGAAATTTTTTTATGCGACCCCCAAATTTAGAGTTTACTCTTCAAGCAAAACGGACCCCCCATCCCCCGAAAATTTTTTTTCCTTAACCCTTTGGTAGTCTTGGTTGTGTTGGTTGAAAATAGTTAGTTGTTTAATAAAAAAATTGAAGTATTTTCTTGGTAAAAAATTTCTTGCTTTTTCAGTTCACAATTACTGGGTAAAAGGGGTTTTTAAACTCAATCAGTAACTACATTCACTGCATTCTTTTTTTCTTTTGATTGGTTTTTGATGGGTTGTAAAATTTAAAAATTTTTTGGTTTACTATTAATTAAAAAAACCCCCTTTTAATAAACTACTCATTACAAGTGTTTATTGATTTTTTAAAAGGTGTAGTATTATTTTAATAAATTTTTTAATGAACGGTTAACACGTAACTTGTATCAACCAAAAGTGAAACCCAAAAAATTTTTCCATTGGTAATTTTCGAAAAATTTTTTTTTCAACTAAAAATATTTTTTTTGAAAAGGGGCCCTAAATACAAAAATTTAATTTTTTCAACTGATCTTCCATTTCCAAATAATAAATATCCAGGAAATGTTTGGTAAAATGTATTTAGAAAAAAAACATTTTTTGGGATTTTTAAAAAAAATTTTTGAATTGACGTAAAATTTTTTAGTTAAAGTTTTACCGTGTTAAGTCTCCTTTTTTTGAATTTCAGGAAACTCCTACTTTGAAAAACGTGAATAAGACGCTTTATTAAAACCCCCGAAAATTTTTTTAAAATCTGCCAAAACCTTTTTATTAAGGAATTATTGAAACGAAAAACCCTCACTCTAACAAATCTTAATTTCCAATCCTGTTCATTTACCCTAGTTTCACCAATTGTTTTTGAGATAGGAAGCATAAAAGTAATTGTGGGTTTTTTTCCCCGGGAAAACCCCTCTCCACTCCCGACCAGAGCACAAGGCATCCTTTTGTCGTTACTCCAGCCGGAATTTTTGGGTTTTTTTCCATCCAGATTTTGGCATAGGTTTTCTTAGCCTCTCAAAAATTCCCTTTTTTCAGGGTTGGGCACATTCTGCAGCGGACGCCGCATTTGAAAAAGGGGGTTTTCGGCTTCCTTTGATATGTTGCAAGCCCCTGTCCGTTCCCCACAGTACCCCTTTTTAAAGAAAAACATCGGGGAAAAATTTTGTCAAGCCAACATTTTCTCCTTCCAATTCATCTCTTACTCGTGATGACTAATCCCCTTTTTCTGCTCTTAAAGGTACTTTAGGGGAAAAAAAAATTTTCCCCCCCCCCTGTGGTCTCTAACCTCCTATCCCGTTGCCCAGACCCTAAAAGAGGGGGACAGGTATACCAGTTTTAGAGCATACCAAGCTGTTCAAGATATAAAAAGGTAGCCAGCCCCAAATTTTAAATTTTCCGAAAGATGCAGACCCGGGAACCCACCTTCTTTTGTAGGCTCTGACCAAACTTATCTGTTTCCCAGCTGATAGGGTAAACCCTTTAAAAAAGGTCCCCCAATATTTTCAGAGGTTTTCGAGGATACCCCAAGCGCGTGAATATCACACGCGGTGGGGACTGATGAGGCTAGAGAGCTATAGTTAAAAGCAGCACCCCATTGAGGGAAACCCACCTCGTTTTTTAGCCCACAGGGGCATTAAATGCCTCTCGAGGACCGAGGTCACGCCCGGGCCTTGGGCCCCAATTTTTTTTTCAACTTTCCGCTTCCCTGAAATTCGGGGTTGTCATAAATTAATTCTTTCAAAAAATACGAGTGATAGGCTTCGTTAATGCTTACCCCAATTATTGGACCTTATTCCCCTGCAAAAAACTGTTTGCATAGTCAAAGCAATCCAAGCTAGAGTTCTCAAAAAGGATGACTGTAATTGGATCGTTAACAGAATTCGCTACCTTTGCGCTGGGCCACGCAATGAGCACTAATATCACGAATTGCTAAGTTGGCCGTCAAGTCGTTCAACGAATTGGTCTTACTATGTTTCACTTAACAAAAAAGGCGCCTTACTCACCCCGTCAAAAATTTTTTTTTAAAAGATGATCATATACTATTAGATTTCGGATTAGTCTCATTCTTTGCTGCTGCGAAATGCTAAATTGCGTTTAAAAAGTCTTCACTAAAAAAAAAAATACTTCAATTCAAAGTCATTTGCTTCAATCATAATGTTCTATTTATAGTTTTTCCCTTAATTTTTATTTGAAAGCTGTGAAATTTGATCGAAATACATTGTTCATCGGTAAAAAATTATGAAAGTTTTTGCTTCAGCCGTTTACACGTTTTTTTTAATTCCTTTGGTTTGCTTGATTTTTTGCCCCACCAGTAGTAAATGTGTATCAAGAAAAATGAAAGCTCAGTAAAAATTTATATACACGCAAAATGTTGATCCTTATGAATTATCTACAAAAATTGAAATATTTTGTGCATACATTTATTGCAATATAAAACCCGCTAACAATATAAGCAGTTTTGGCAACTCGTCTTTTTATCCTGAATTTTCCCTTCGCAAGATTTGTACATATATTGTATTTTAGCTTTTTATTTTCGCTAATTATAATTTTACTGTTAATGCAATCATTTTTGACTTTTTCTTGAAAACAATTTAAATTTTTAAATTAAATCACCCCTTACAATAAATGTGAGTTAATTAAGCATGTTTTTATTGACCCCTATCATTTTGAAAATTTAAAAGTTTTATTGGTATGCGTAAAAGTGCGTGCACAATTTGCTCTCGCGTACCTGAAAGGAGGTGTGGCCTCCCCAGTGTTTAAAAATCATTTTATCATGTCCGGTGTTGTTTAAATTGCAAAAGAGAAATTTCAAAGGCAGAAAAAGAATATGTAAAAAAAATTGTATTGTAAGCTTTAAAACACACCGTGTCACCAATGATTAATTTAAATTTCCGTCTAGAATTGATCGTTTTACTTTATAAATACAAATCTTCATTTCAACTAATATAAATTGTACGCATTTTAAAATATTCTTTTAATTTTTTCATATTTTAATTTCTGTCATGGGTTTTACTATTGAACAATGAAAAAAATTTTTAATAAAGCCAAAAAAATTCCATGCAGTAAAGTGGGTATTATTAAAAAACAGTGTTTCTTAGAAAGAAATGAACTTCGTGAAAAAGTTCAAATCCGTAATCCCTTCGGTTTTTTAAAAATCATAGACAGACCGAGAGGGAGAAATAGACTTTTCGACCCCCCCGAGTGATAGACGTCGCTAACGCTTAACCAATGAACAAGTAAGGGGTAAGGGCCGCATTCTGTATTAATGATGGGTATATTACAGGGAAAACCCCAACATGTAGTCTTATTGAAATTGTAATTGGTGAGACAAGAGAATTTGCTAACTTTGCGCTAGGTCTTGTCCGTACTAATAGGCCACTGGTGCTATGTCTGGCCGTCTAATCGTTCAGCTAATTTTGGGGTTCACTATGTTTAAATTTCTTTGTGATAACTGTTAAAAGGTCAATATTTTCAGTTCTAACTTCGTAAAGGATATTTAATGGTTCCGCTACAGAAGTATTTTTACAGTTGTGCTCCCGAGTAGTACTGGAGGATCCCCCTGACGTTTGGACCCTGTACTATAGTATTTAATAAAAAGGCAATGGTTGTAATTTTTTGGGGTGGATCTTACTCTTTTTAAAAAAGAGGGTCTTCATCACTCTTCAGATCCCTCATTTTTTACTAATTCTCCTGATATCTAAGTTATGATATCCCCGAGAGTTGAAAATTATTTTGCGTCAAGGATTAAATATAACAGCTATAGGTTTTCATTTATATCAATTTCCCCCATAGAGTTGAAATAGGGATGCACCTAAAAGAGAACTATATACAATTATTTTCAGAATTATAAGTTTTATTAAAAGACAAAAAAGATTTTTCATAAAAAAATTAGGGGCACCTCTCACAAAAATATATTTTTGGTTTTAAAATTATCCTATTTCCTGAAAAATAAAATTCTACATGCAAATTCGTCGTCCCCACCAGAAAACAAATGAGAGATGGTTGCAATTCTAGAATAAATTTTTTTGGTTTTCCAATTTAAAAAATCCTTTAATGTCTTTAATGGATAAAAAACATTTTATAAAAATCGAAAATAAAAAGAGGTCAAAATAGCAAACTCATAAAATAGCTAAACTTTTCACCCCCCAATGTCATTAAAAAGGAAATTTTACACATAAAAATGCTTAAAGGGGAGATAAAAAAAGAATTGTTATGAGATCCACCATCTTGAGGTTAACCGGGTTTTCAACCCTAAGAAATATTATAATTTTGTTTTAAAATTTTCCCAATCTTCTAAAAAAATTTAAAAATTTCGCCCAACTCCGTTCTGATCCAAAGCAAAAAAAACATTTTTATTTCATGAAGAATATAAATTTTTATAATGTTAAAATGGTTTTTATACCTATATAAAACTATATTTATGTTTTTAAATAAATTTGAAATTTTTTAAATCCATTTGCCCTGGAAAGGGGTGACTTTTTACAAAAACCCAATCTCATCCTGGCATGAAAAGCAAAATCTTTTTTCATGAAATTCAAACAACCGTAATGTTAAACCATTTAGATTTAAAAAATTAGTAAAAAATATATTTTTAAAAACTCAGATATCCTAGAAGGTTATATTTGATAAAGTGTGTTATAGCCTTCAAATATTACCTTTACCCAAAATCCCAAATGTAGATTATACACTGAAATTATTTGCCTTATAAGTAGTTTCTTAGCCCAAAACCTCAGATATTTTTTATTAAATTGGAACAATGCAAACATTTAAATGCAATAGATTTCAATTAGGAATGTATTACATTTTTGACCAAAAATAGTTTTTTTAAAACCCAAGTTTCTTGACAAAACCCAGATCAGCAGCGGGAAAACCCCTTTAGTAGGAGAAGATAAATGTAAAGATTTGAAGGTTTTGTGTAAAAACATTTTCACCTAAGAAGAATATGTTTACCTATTCGTAAATATATAATTTCTTGATCTAAACAAGTACGTAACGTTTTTTAAAACACAAAAAACCTTAGACCAAAATAAACTAGAACAATCAGGTGTATTCCTTTTATTTAAAAAAGACTTTTAGTTAAAAAAAGATATATTTTCTTAATAAGTAAAATGCAAACGTTAATATTATAGCGAGAGTAGTTTGCAATCGTTGGAAGAACGCTTTTTTTTGAAGTAGATAAACTTTTTAGTTTTCTGGATTAGAGCAACAATGCTAACGTTCTAGGGCACAGGGAATAAATTTATTGCGTGACGTTATTGGAAGCGGACAGTTTTACTAAAGAAAAATTCTAAACCCCTAAATTTTGTACTTTTTTTAAAATGTACACAATGAAAACTCTACTATGGCGTTATTTATCATAATTGATTCAACTATAAAATTTAATTTTTACAGCTAAAAACTTTGGACATTACAGAGGAATTTCTTTTTTCTGTTTGAACCTATTAAAAATAAACTGAATGATGGTTAATAAAAACCCTTTATCATGTGGTCCAAAAAGTGTTTCCACTAAGATTATACAAATGTAGTATTCCTCTCTATGGGTTTTTTATACTTTAAGTGTTACTGAAATATTTAGAGGTATGCTTTAAAATATTATGGAATTTGCAGTGAATACTTTCTTATTACTTTTGGGTTTTGTAATAAAAAATTTTCTTCAATTTTTTATAATAATGAATTCAATTAAACCTTTCAATAACAATTAAAATATTTCAGGGGCCCGCGCGGGATATATTAAATATCTAAATTTTTTTGTAACACACTTATAATTTAAAAAGAATAACGGAGCTGAATGTAATTTTTAAACGAAATTTAATTTCAATTGATGCCCGATCAAAAATTATCACGTATAAGAAACTACTGTACTTTATCAAAAAGGTATATATGTAATTTTTTTTTTAACGTTATGTTTTTCCCTAACACTTCTTGCTTTTTACCTGAATAATTGTAGTGGTTTTCGAGAAAGTTTCAATACGAGGTGTTCTACTTCTAAACTTATAAATGATTTTTATTATAGAAAGTAAAAAAAATTAAAATGGTACTTAAATTAAATAAAAATATGGTTTTTTGTTACATTACAAAATAACAAAACATGGTTTTTTAAAACACATTTAATGTATGGTAGTTACGCCCAAAAGTTAGTTTTTCAAGTTTGGGTAACCTCAGGGATTTTATAAAGGGGCTTAAGAAGACCAAATAAAAATTTTTCTGGAATGAGTCCGTTTTAGTCATTGAGTATTTGCATCAAATTTTCATTTAATAGTAAGATGTTATGATTATGCAAGGTGCTAAAAAATACTACGAGGCTTTAATTTTCTCTTCTGAATGTTTTGTATACCGGTCAATTTTAAAAAATACTTTTTATTTAATAACTAAAAAGTACCACTTCAAAACAGTTGTTCTGCCAGACCAGTCACCTTCATGCCGCACGTAAAGTATTCTTTTTTTGCAAA
>NW_025789242.1:0-9211 GCF_021130785.1 Homalodisca vitripennis
TTTTCTGATAACCAGTACATTCAACTATTTATTAGCTAAAATATTATAGGATCCTTAATTTGTTAAACCTTAAAATACAGAATAAACATTTTCATAAAGTACTTAACCAATGATTACAGTAATATTAACAAACAAGAACAATTTATTGGTACCACAATGGTTATTGTTGCTTCTATGTGTCGAACGAGGCGACTCATCTCTAGTGAATTACATTACTGTATTCTCACCAGCGATCACATAAGACCAATAGATGGAGCAGTGGGGTTGCCCTTTGAAGTCGACTCTGGCGCGCGATGCTACAATGGCGGCGACCTTGGGATGATTCACCCTAGTGGCGAGAGCCTCAGACTGAGTTCGCTACATGGTCTGGCATGTTTTTAAGAAGCATGAGAAGGAATGTTATGAATGATCTCGACTGAATTTCTATGACTATTGAAGGATAATACACTTCAAATGTAACGACGAATATTGTGGAGCCACCTTTACATTCGGTTTTAATAAGTAAAGTTAATCGTTAAGAACTAAATCATAGCCTGTAGCTAGGGTGCCCTGACAGCCTTGTTACCAGACGCTCTTAATGAGTGGAGTAATACGCAATGTGTGGATCCCAGGACATAGCAGTTTGATAATGTTGTTAAAAACCGAGGAGGACTTTTAAAAACCTTCATCGGAAGGTGCTTTGTGAAAACTTTGTTTGGTTATGTGACTAATCAGTCCACAGAAGTAAAAGTTGGACTGTATTCAATAAAGGCGGGAACGTGGACAACCTGTGAAAAAAACTAGAGGACAGAATGGTAAATTCAGTGTTACGAAAGTGTATCAGGTTGTAAATCTGTTCCCAGGAGGGCATTGTTTTGAACAAGATCCTGGGGTAAATCACGTTATATTAGTTAAAAAAGCTATTTGTAAATAATACTTCAAAGTGCGACTACATCACCCACTGCAAAAATGTCAGTGCCTCATTACACAAAACCAGAATAACGCAGTCCTTTATTAAAAAACTGTAACATTTTTAGGACGTAGAGAGGTACGTTTTATTGTAAGCTTTGGATATTTATGTTTCTAATTTTCATATTGTAATTTCCATTATATTAAATAACATTACTTATAAACATAATAAGTCTATGTCTAGTGGTTTACTTTATTGTACCTTATATTGCCTCAAGTTTAGTTAATATTTAATTGCACTAAATGACAGTTTCTATTTAAATGAAATGATAAGAGAAATGCCTTATAAATGGGGTTTAAAAATGTTTAACATATTAAAAAAAATTAATTACATTTAAATGAATGTTAAATTAACGATATGTTGAGTTTTAATTTACGAGCCGAGAGCGGCCTGGAGTGTAGGCGATCTGTTTTAGGTCGGGCGATGCGGTCAGGGTTTTCGCCTATATTCTGCCGATAATATCAGGAAAACGACTGGTCTTAGAGAAAAAAGTTTCGAATGAAAAAAATAATTCAACTATTTATCTCAAACTTTCCCGCTTATAAAACTTGCCTGTCCTAAAAACAAAAACATTCCTCACAGACCGACTTTTTCATGTTACGATTTCAGATGTGTAATAAAACTTTTAAAGTTTTTTGCTCATTAAAATTATATAGAGATCAAAACTGGTAATTTGAGTTGCACCATTGGAATCGATGTTTTATGAGATATACGTACACCAAATTTGTAACATTTTGGCTTAATCCTAAGTGGGCTAGGTGGCGATTTATTTATGCGCGCGCACTGCAATTTTTAAGCTTCTCTGGACAGCGTTTGGCGTTTCTAGATGCTCTCAAGATGGCCGCCACTGGCTTCAACACCAGTAATGTTGTAGGAATAGGAGTGCTCCATCTATTGGTCTTATCGTGATCGTTGATTCTCACCCCAAAATGTTGTTAATTAAATGATTATGATTAATAATTATGACATAATGATAATGATATATGAGTAGTCTATTTACAAACACGGCCAGGTCCATTTTACAAAAATTTTCAGGAGAGAGCAAAAACTGTTTCATAATGATTCAACATACTATTAAAGCTGGTTTTTTTTGTATGAAGTTGAGATCTATGACCGAAATTAAAATTATACATGATGTATTACAACAAACAAGTGGCTTATTAGATATTTAGAAAATAAAAATGGACGTGGCCGGGTTTATAACCAACTTTTGGACCTGGCCGTGTTTGTAACAAATTCAGGCTCTTTATCAAACTTATTTAACTAGGAGCATTTTGTGTTAATATTGTAACTAACATGAGTGTGTTTAGGCGTTTAATTAAAACAAAAACCCAAAATCAATAGTTTCAATTGAATTTTAATATCAAAGTTAATAAAATTGTTTTTAAGAAATTACATTACTGACAATACATTAAAAAAGAATCAAAATAAAAAACAAAGCACTCTAATTTCTTGAGTCAAATGGTTAATAGAATAGATTTGACCTTAAGTAGGCCTATTAAAGTCTGCGCTGCCCACTCGTTCACAGAATTTCGTAGTTTAACTTATCTGTCTATCCATGTATGCCAGTCTATTAACCATACATTCTACATAATACGTATTTGAGAAAGTTCCAATTAGGGGTTTTTTCCGGGAAAGGTCAATAATGTCAATTTTTATGTTCAAATAATGACCTTCAGTCCTACTATGTGACCACTGATAATGTATCCTTATCTCTATGATCTGGTGGTCCATTGACTTCTCCCAGTAGTGGATTTGGTAGACAGCTTTGTGATACGTCCTTCAACTTTTTGTCTGATTGGACTCTTCACGTCCAATCATTGAACTGAGGGTACAGGATTGGATCGTTGTACTAGGTTCTTTGCCTGGTTTGTTAAAGACCTTAAGAGCTTAGAGCGAGATGTCCAATGTGAAGTACGGAAGCCTTGCATTCTCACCTTGAACTCTTGATACATTTAGTGGCTTTCCCTGTGTTTAGGTTCCGAGACAACTCAGTACTATAACTTATACGAGATATTTTAAAATGGAGGTCCTTAGTATCTTTTTAATATACTGCCTATTATGTCCTGTGTTTTTCCGATGCTCTAATAGTTTTTCCGCAATGTTCTCACGTTCCAGCTCTTTTCCTTTAATTTCCAACATTGTACCAATGACCTGAAAATGATTCAATTGGATATTCTTACAGACTTTGACGAGATCTTGGCTCAGCATTTCTTGGTTTACGGTGTCCTCTGAGTTCAGCATAGCCACCTAGATAAACCCTAGTCACTGCTGGCAAGTAGAATAGGAAATGGCCTGTAAATGGGTATATAATAAATTTAAGAGTTCCGATCCTCTAGATTCATATATTCGATCTAGGGCTGCGGTTAAACTACCAAGAAAATAAGAGCGCACATGAGTGGTCAAGAACAATAGCTGGTCTCTTATTTTGGTAGGGGAGGGTCCGGGGGGGTACACGGTACTGATTGCCGATGCAGCTACACCAAATTAGCGTATGGTACATGAACACATCCTAGTCAGAAATTCCTGCTACCTTCTGTTAGCTCTAGCATATCAAGCTCATGGAAGCACCTGCCTGATGCAATACCTCATTGGACTGGACCTTGCACATTTCCATTTTCAGTCCATGCATTGTGTACCAATAGAAAACTTTAATTCGTTTGTTACGAAAGAGTCTCAGTTATTCTTCGCTCAACCCAAGATGTTACCCCAACAGATTACTACTGTTAAATATATAAGCAATAGAGTTGTGCGGTGAATAATAGACAAATGCGTGATCTGGCAGACATATGTGGCAGTAGAGTAAATTTTTACAATCATGACATGACTCGAAAGAATATTATGTTACAAAACACTGGATCCTTGTTGTATATCAAAAGTGCGTAGAAGAAATGCTTAGAGAGGACTAAAAAAAAACTGTCTTATGGAGAGTCAGAGCGTGACGTTTTAGAGAACACTAACGCTTTACTTCTCCTTCCTCTTTTTCTCTTTTAATTTTGTCTCACTTAGCTCTAAGACCCAAGTAGAGGTCAATTACATTCTGTAGGTAAGGTGTTTAAAAACTTATAAAACTTAAACTTTGAAAACAAAGATGGCTTTGTCTAGAAAACAGGAGAACATGAGATTACGTTTTTTTTCATGTTTCAACAGGGGGGGAATTCTGGGATGTAGGCGGCGGGGGGGGGGGAGGCGGCTGGGTCGTGGGGGGGGGGGGGGGGGGGGGGGGGGGGGGGGGGGGGGGGGGGGGCGGACATCCTCCACATTTTATTTGCGATACTTTAAGCATCATGAATCAATGGTACAATGTTCGTCCAGCAATGATTTTTTTCGAGGAGTAGAAGTATGGTGAATTCGAGATCCATTAAGATTGTTTATATAAACCAATAAGGCAAGTATTCATTATTTTATAGCGTTTATGTACTATGGAGATACCCTTATAATCCGGAAACCTCCTCACATGTTTACGACTAGGTATATCAGACCCTTCCTATATATTCAAAACGAGTAAAAACTACCTTCTAGACTCTGTGCTTGGTTTAATTATGCCAAGAATTCCCGCACAGAAAATGGCTGCCTTCTGGGGCAAAACTGAAAAAATTCAATTCGTGTCTTATCCCACAACTTAGGTTTATTTACAAAGATATTTATATTTAATGGTTTTTACTTCTACCTCATACTGTCCTGCCCAGATCTAGGCGCCTGGTATCGTGTATACATAGGTGTTGAGCACACCTAGCGAGTAATTATTTGAAGATGAAAGCATTTCCTGGTGCTCAATCTTGAGTTACTATACGGTATAAAATGCAGTATGCATGCGAAACTCCATTAAATGTCTACCTATATGTCAGTAGGTCCTGCGAGTTCAGACACTATTCCTCTTGTGATCCACAACGTTGGGTAGTTTGTGGCTTATGGAATGCCTTTGGCTAGTACCTAAAAAATCACCAAACAGAACATTATTTTAGAAGACTGTTATCGATAACAAATTGACGGTTATGTATCAACTAACTGATAATTCGTTAGTAGAGTAAAAAATTAGGATTATACATATTTAGGTCAGTATTATTACTATGATGTTTAACTGTATAAACGATGAAGGTATCAACTAAACCTTATAAAATAAGTTTCTTTACCTTTTGCAGTTTACTAGGTTTATGGTTAATACTTTCGCAATTCTCTGGTTGTCTCTGCTTTTTTGCTTGCATTTTTCAAGAGTTGAACTATAAAATCAACACATTAACTTCCATCTCCTTAATAGTCCTAAATGTATGCCATTAATTACAATTCATGCAAATAAAAAGTATGCTTTTCTGGATTAACTGTATCAAGAGTTGGATTTTTTCAGTGACAGCAAGAAAGAAAACTAACTTACGACTGTACTGTACTTGAGGTCAACGATGACTGGAATACGACCACTCACCGATTGGGAGAGCTCTCGTATGTGGAGCGATCGTGGCCGTAACTGATGTCAGATCCTAAGTGCAGTTTTGAGTGACCTGGCCTGATTTGATAGACTCACTCAGAACTCATAATTTCAAATCGCATTTTTCAAACACATATCTGGGATGCCGATTTTATTGATATGAATAAGACTGTCAGAATCTGATTCCAATACTAAGATTCTCAATGTACTACTAACACCAGCATTAAAAAACTAAATTGTTACTGTTGTATTTATAATAGGAACATATAAAAAAAATGGCTAAAATAAACATTAGTTGTCAGACATCATTTGCTGATGGCAAAGATACTATGTGTTAAATATAACATTGTGTGAACATCAGTAAAATTACAATACTACACAATGATGCTGCTATTATTCTTCTTATAGAATAATCTCCGTGTTAGATGCGGTTTGTGCATGTTTCAATTGCAGTAAGCTATTACCATATTAAAGATAGATTGTTGACTATCATCAAGGTATAAGGCTTTCATTAAGAATATTCACGGATACCCTCGGCAGGACGTCCCCCGTTGGATACGAATGTGACAGTAACAAAAGTCGATTGTCACTAAAAAGTAGATGCCCATAACTCCTAGTGATCTCTATCACGATTGGAAAGGGGTTTTACAAGATTTTATAGTTTAATTATTAAAGGATATAATTGGGATCGCTTTGCTCAGACCATAATAACCCCCTGTATATAGTATATATGATATAATATATCTATATATAGTATTGAGATATTATATATAAAGGTATTATATAAATTGACTTTTATTAAATATTGCTTGCTATTACAGGAGTGGTCAATAAAGTCTGGAAGCGCTTCTTTTTTATTTTTTGAACACACCAGATGATAAATGGAATAGCCAATGTTCACTGACAATGCTTACATGGCTGATAGTAGCTAAAAGCACACCCGAAACTGCCCAATTAACACGACCAGCTGTATCATCCTTTTGGGGGAGTGAGTCCACAAGTGAGTAAGACAAAATTCTTATAAATAAGCAGCATATGGTCAAGTGTTTGGATTATCATCCATCTAAGGTCTTACTTAGCATGAGTAGCTAAATCGCCGACCAAATCTCGAAAACCTCTCGCGAAAAGGTGGATTCAATTTCAGTGAAGTTATCTTATGCTATTTGATATGTTAAACATCTTGCAACAAGTGTAAATTTATTAAGTATTAACCAAGTAAACAACCAATTTTTAAGTATCACGCGTGAACAGAGTAAGTGTTATCAAAAATGTTCCCCTCCCATCATCTGACAATGTAGTATATGCATAGCCAAGGGAATCAATAATTATTATACCAATAACTAACTACAATCTTACTTTTAGGAATGTGAAAGTGGCAGACAGTCATGTTATTCACAGCATCTACAGAAACTAAACGATTTAGGGCAGAGTATGTATAGGAAATCAAATTATGGGCCACATTATTTATCAATGGTAATTTAAAATGGTGACTCGTATCTAGCAAATGCTCCAAAATGAGAAAATTCACTGCACTACAAGCTGCTCTTAGTCGGAACAATTTAATAGAATTTATTTCCAACAAGATGGCCGCGCGCCACTACCATTGCAAACCACCACTACTATTGCTCTCCATGTTATATGATATACTTGGATACCATTATATTCCCTTCACAGATGGATTGCGTCTACGTGCAGTAGAGGTGGCCTGCTCGTCCCCCTGATTTAACTACTCCGCTGGATTTTTTTACTATGGGGATACCGCAAAGATATAGTATATCATATATAAGTGTATACTATGAATCTTTTCTTATCTAATAAATATATGACCTTAGGTAAATAGTATATGATACATACATTGTAAACATAAAACAGATGTTTCGTTCGAGATGCGACGTATCCAAAATATCACACGGCAACCCGCTTCTAATTTTCCGATTTTGGTTCTCCAAAGCTGTGCATGTTTTCAACTTCCTTCTTGTACTACTATGTAAGAACATTCATCCTTTTGTTTTTGCGTTTCTGTGCCAGTGATCGGTTGGGAAGTCTTATATTGCCTCGAAGCGGCTTGGCAACTCTTGGCAGCGATTATTTCCAGGGACTAAGCGACTCACATTGACATTTGAAAATCATATATTATAGCAATGCCCTATTAGCCAGTATTATACCTAGCATACTGCCCTTCACTCACACCTGCATCTCTAATGTTTTATTCGAGTATAGTGAGACGAAAGTGTCAGTGTTTTCGGGGCATTTTGCTCCAGAAATTACCGCATCACAAAGAACACTCGTTGGCGTTGTTGTGTATTTTGCCGGACACGCACCTGGCGAGTAACGCATCACCAGCAAGACGCTGGTATTAGTGGTAGAATTTTGGCATCCACTCTCTCAGTCAATGGGGTTTTCATATTATCCTTGTGAAGGCCAGGTATTTCACCTTTGGCAATGGCCCGGTTGTAAAAACACCAGGATTCATTTCCCTCCGGGCACTTTTGGTGATTCGGTTTATCGTCAGTTGAGGAGCAATGGGACAGAGTTGCAAGGACAGCATTTTTCATTGTTTTTACATGTCCTAAATTGGTTTGAATGGCATTTCTGTAGTAGGTAGTCAGTTTATTTATAGTTGTTAATTTCAAACTACCATATGATTTCCCTCCCAAGGTTTTGCCCTTTCCGGTGTTTTCCGAAACAATTTTTCGGAGGCCGGTTCCAAGGCGCTTGGCTACATGGTTCAAACATTCTTCATTTTTAATTGGAGTTTCATACAGATTTAGATTTGTAAGGTGGCTAAACGTTTTAGAGTCACCATCTGACACTAATGTATAACGGAATCCGTGTTCCTCCGATCTTTTCCATATCCGCAGCCTCAGTCTCCATAGATGGCGAAGACCCATCGTCGTTTTTTTTGGCAATTAACATTGTGCCTTTCAAACCAAGCTTGAAATCCATCTGTTCCTGAACCCAGCTTCTTTTTCATTTTATCACAAAACCCTGCAGTATTTGGATAAAACTTCATAGTCCACTACTAGACCGGTTATCACAACGATACAACAACCGGCACCATTTTTTGAGGTGAACCCTCGCTTCTGCCAGCTCCCATCGAAACTAACGGAAATGTTTATTGGGCCATGGTCATCTAAATCAGTATTGTTTATGATAGAATAAGCTTTTCCTACTTTTGTCTTTGCTTTTTCCAAGGATTCGTTTGTCGTCTTGATGTATTGTTTTTCCATTTGTCTCATAAGTTGATAATATGCGTTACAGCTCATAGCCTTCATATTCATTGACGTACTGAATGCCTCTAATCCCCAATGGCCTTTTCCTAAGCTACTAAAGGTGTGTACAACCCTTCGGTTTACATCGTACGATAAGCGTGAAGTAGCGCCCTCATGTTCAACTGTTTTATTAGACATTTCAAAATTATTTTTGTTATTGCATTCTTGACATATTAAAAGCATGTGCATATTCCTTTGAAGGCATTTGAAGGACTTGAAGGTTCCCTGCACACTCAGGACAAGGAAATGTTTCCATAACATTTGATAGTTTGTTTCCACCTACAAAATATAGTTAGGCGCATTATCGTCAAATGTAACTTCTGTTTTATAGCTATTGTAAAGCGCGAAGCCAGTAGGTTTACTAGGAACTTCATTCTCATTATTAGAACATGAGGTACCTGGTTCAGATGTACTTGGCGCAGTAACATCATCATTAGGTAGTAACATAACCCCACTTTCTTCATGGATACCTGTGTCTGTATCAATACTTACAAGACTTGCAGGTTGCACCTCATACCGCTTTGCAATATTGTCCTTATTTCTTCTAGCAACATTTTTTCTTGTATT
>NW_025789243.1:0-10088 GCF_021130785.1 Homalodisca vitripennis
CCTAGTTTGTCTGTTACTTGTATCCTGTATGTTCTGGTTCCTAACGAAAAGTAATTGATTGCCATAGAGGTCTTGTGAAGGGAAACAGGATTTTTCCGGACATTTGCCATCGTTAAGTGAAACAAGGGAAAAACAGTAACACCTACGTTTTTCCGAGGATCATGCAAAATCTTGATCCTCTTCTTTCAGGTAAAAGAACTAACCTAATACATAATTAACAAACATAGGTTAAAATAAAACAAATCTTTTAAAACTAAAGCGTTATAGTGAGCACGCCTGAGTCAGGTAAATCACAACCTACCATGTTGTATGTCAACTTCACTAACACTAAAGACATTGCCACTTAATAAAAAAAACTATACAAAAACACCCAATCATTAAAAAAAAAACATAAACTACCAGGAATTTACAGGTCACAATATGTCTTCACTCGTCTACCTAACCATTTACGGAGCTGACCAGAGGGGGTAATCCAATGGTAATCGTGACGGCCGGGCTAAAAAACAATATGGCGTGAAATACAAGGTGAAGGGGAACAGGAATGGGCCCTTTCCGTTTATATAATTGGATCTTTTTCATTCGAGATGAACTTCTTAAAACCATATTGTGACTCCGCATTGGTTTAATTGCAAATAATCCGATTCCGGTTTGATACTATTTGGTTATTCTCTTTAGTTCATTTTTTTAGACATATTGGCAACCAAAAGCGGGCCTAATCTTTCGGACTGATGGTTGACTGATTTGGGAATTGGTCTGCCAATTTAATGTATGTGTGCCTTCAAATTAGATTTCCCTTTTGGAAGAAATGTGGTTCCTCGAATGTTATTTATGTGGGCTTTCAACCAAAACCAAATTCCCAATTCATATGATGGTGCCTTCGGGGACCGAACAAGTGGTTGTGCAATTTTTGACTTTTTCTGTGAAAAAACCCTTTCTTTCGTGTTTTTCCTTTCCTGTTGTGTTCTTTATTTAATCCTTATGGTTTAGTGGTCTTTATGAGTCCTCGCCCTATGTATTCCCATATTGCAGCTTACATTTTGATACTGTAAAACACAGTTTTTTGGAATCCTGTGTGCCATTTTTTGGTTTTGTTTTTACGAGGACTTTGTCTAAAGAGTGTTTGTGTGTTTTAAACGGCCTGGTTCTTAATGTTGTACTTTCTACCTACTCTTACTAATTTTCTCCGATTAATCCCGGCACATAAGGGATTGACATTAAAACGCAAAATTTTATCACAATTCTGGTTTTTCTGACTCAGGAATGATTCTTCTGGTTCGTTTTGCCCACTTATTAATTAACTAATTGAGGTGCCATTGGCTACCCCCTCTGGTTCAGTACGTAAATGGTTAGTAGGACGATGTGAAGACATATTGTGACCTGTATTTCCGTAGTTCTAGTTTAGTTTTAATGAATATGGGTGTTTTGTATAGTTTTTTTTATTAAGTGCCAATGTCTATTAGTGGGTTAGTGAAGTTGACATACAACATGTAGGTTGTGATTCCTGACTCAGGTGCGTGCCACAACACGCTTTAAGGTAAGATTTGTTTATTTTTAACACCTAAGTTTGTAATCTATTGTATTAGGTTAGTTCTTTACCTTGGAAGAAGAGATTCAGAATTGCAGATCTCGAAACGTAGTGTTACTGTTTTCGCTTGTTTCACTTAACGATGGCAAAATGTCCGGAAAAAAATCCTGTATTCCTTCACAATCCCTTTACCATCGGTCAAAAAAATATACCTTCAAAACAAAGAATAGAGGTCTTTACTATTAAGATTGATTCTTACGATTAGTCTTATGATTTAAGATTGGAATAAATTGTACATTTGTTAATGAATTCGTTTAAGTTTCCTACACGCTACTAGCCTATTTTTTTCACTAACTTTTATGTTCTGCATTTCCTATTGAATACTCGAAAGTGCAGCAGAATAATGTTTTGGACTATTAAGATTTATTCTTACGATTTAAGATTTAAATCTTACAATGTTAAGATCGGTGCCTCTATACGACTTTAAAATTGGTTTTTCCTCTCTACTTGTATTGATTCTTACGATTTAAGATTGATTCCTTTACAATTTAAAAATCGGGTTCTTACGATTTTAAGATTTTTCTCTCTCTACTTTGCAATGTTTTGCGGTTTTAAGATTATTCTTACCATTTCAGGTCCGTCTATAAATAAAATATACAAGGAAGTTATGAATCCATCAAGTTGCCTACAGCGGCTAGCCACAATTTTCACTACTTCTACGTTTACAGTCTGGTCTTACAAAGATTCGTTCTTATAATTATATTTTGGGTAAAATACTATACAAGGAGTTGTGTCATGAATGTTACATTACGTGGTGCATGGGCTGTCGGGAGAGTTGCGGGGGCTAGGCTTTAAATGTTAACACAGGCAATTTCTTTAGGGTTCATTAATAAATCAAACAATTTATTAAAGCTCGGTTTCTGAACACTTACTGTTGGTGAGCTTTACCGAACCTGCTTAGTTAAAAGCTTTTTCCATTGAGACGACACCCCTAAAACCAGCCCGAAAGCTGGTCCCGTTGGTCGTTTGGGTGACCTAGGACAATGACAGTAACTAGAGCAGGCAGATACCTTTTTTCAACTCTGATGGCTTTAAGCAGGTTTAGGAAAACACAAACAAATCCCCATACGATTTGCCTCTACATCTTATTTCCTCCAGCCTTATCTGACGTGAAGGTCCATACACAGGATGAACTTCACCGGTAATCTGTTCACCGTTGTATCAGATGTTCGTGGTTGGGTTGCACACCAGTCTCGTGCATCAATGTTAGGAGAAGTAATTAAAGACTTTGTTCTGGGTGCTGCATTTTTCCCTCCAAGAGCTATAAAATGATCAGTTCGAACAAGCTGAGACGAAAATCATTTTGTTAGGGAAACAATCCAAGGTTTTCAAAAAGATTATCTACAAAAATATAATTGTCGATAATAAGCGATTCGTTGATGACCAAGCAACCACGAGGGAATTCTACCTCCAATTGTTGATGTGTGAAACCAAGCAGAATCTTCATTTTCTTTGTTAAAAATCGTTGGTGTTGAATGAGAGGGCGTGTTTGAAGGAAGTAAACCAGATTATACCGGCATAATTAATATATAATAAACTGGTCTCGTTCTAAACAAAAAATGTAACAATATAAAGTTTCGTTGGACTGGTTAAGGTAGCGCGGTGGTGACTCTCTTTCTATCAGTTATGATGAGGAAATATAGCAAGGCAAAACAAACTCGCGGAGCAATAGGTATAGTAACTAACGATTAATTAAAACACACGGGAGGACAGTTAACGAGAAAATGGATTAGGTGGAAATGTATTAGAAACTAGCGCGTGAAATACATCATTATAAAGATTTTGTTTGAGAACTAAATACTAAAATAAATAAAAACCACACATAACAATTAGGGAACCAACCAATTAAAAGCTGTTAACACTGTTTATGAAAGAATAGAGTAGACAGTTTTCGATATATTTAATTTTTCAATTTTTTATATACATAAAACTATGGTCAACCTATCCATAATACACTGTTATTCCATTTGTTTTTAAAAGCAACTTGGCGGATCCATATAAGGGGAAAATAGTAGCCAAAATTTATGTTGATACTCTTTCGTATACCCATTCCTACTTTTGTAGAAAAAGTTTTCGTCATATTTATGATAGATATAAAAGCTAAAGCTAAACATTTAACTTGTCATTTCGGAAAACCTATTATAAACAGGTCCTACTCCTCCCATTTAAAGTTTTAAAATAAAAAAGTTATATCATCAGATTGGTAACCATGAGGGATCGTTGCACAATACTTACAACTCCATCCCTAAGTGCGGAGATTACCGAGCAAAATTAATCATTTTTAAAAACAATGCGAAAATTCGGTGGTGATATCTCCATTTTTAAATGCCCTTGCAAAGAAAGAACTATTTGCCGCAAAATCAATAGGTCTCTATCTCAAATCCAGTAACAAAAAATGACAGTCTGTGGAAAGATTTTTATTTAAAGTTATACTTTTGTTATCGAACCCCCCGTGAGCGTTGTTTTTTTAAGTTATGTTTAAAATACAAATAAAAACCAGCTAAAAACAATTAAATTACCCTTCTACATCACCACCTCCCTAAAATCTTATTAAATTTTTAAGTCACTCAAAGCCTTAAATATTGCAACGGTGTAACCAACAGGGGTCTGTTTTGTCAGGCAAACCCTATTCATTAATGTCTCATGAATGACTTTCATTGAATTGTGCCTTCTTTGCACGAAAAACTCATGGCTTTTGCGGGAACGGACTATTTGGGCCCTTCGATACGGTTTACAGCGAATCATTTGGTAGCAAATAATTTGGGACATATTAATGCAGATTTTTACAGACTCTAAGCTCATGGTGCAACTAGTTAAAACAAAATGATAATTAACACCAGATCATAAAACTAATTTTGTAAAAATTTCGAACCTTAAAAAAGGTTTTAACTTTAAAAAGATAAAACTGAAACTTTCACACTTATTTTTAAATTGTTCCTAGAACTTCAAAATTGCCTTTGCCACAGAAAATAGCACAGTGGTTTCACAATTATTGTACGTTGTAACTTTGGATGGAAATGTTTCTTGGAAACAAAAAACGATATTAATTCAGTTTACATAGCACAATTCACGTAAGAAGCAATAAGAACATTCTGATTTTTTTAACAAAATCTCTTAAATGACGAAACTACTTTCCGAGTTTTTATATTTTTTTTTTTCTTAATCTCATCTCGAGATAACTGATGATATACGGTATCTGAGGTCTTGGGTGAAGGAGCTGGCAGATGAAATCTCACTGCAAACCAATAGAAAGCTAATTCAAAAAACCATTTTGTAAAGGAATAAATCTCCACGTAAGCCTCAATAAGAGAATCCCTCTCCATAACCTTATATTCCGAGTCAAACCTCCTAACACATCCCTCCCTCTCAAAAACACCTTTTTATATTTAAAGTTTTGAGAATAATATTTGCTACACCCGAAGTGGAAATGAATGGAAATAAACCTCTACATCTCGTGCTGCCCTACCAACTCTGTTATACATAAAGACCCTAAAAATCTGATATAAAAACTATGTTCGGGAAAAAAATTTTATTTTTAATAGTCCCCAAGACAAAGAGTTTTTAAAATGTTACCTCCACAGTATTAAAAAAAACTCACAAAAAAACTTAAATTTTTTCAAACAAAGAAGTTAAAAGATAGGCTTACTATTGAAAAAGAAGGAACACAAAGTTTTTTTTTTTTAAGATTTCTTGCAATGTGACCTGAAGTTTTTATTTTTTTTTAGGAAACCTGAATAACAATTATTCTTTTGTTTCATATTTTGTACTCGCTGTATCTTAAAACACATTAATATACACAAAAATATGCAACTAATTTGTATTGTAGATATACGTAATTTCTTGGGTGTTGTTAATAAACGTTTTGTTGCTAATGTGTTTAATTTTGTAGTATCAGTATTTATTTTGTATGTTATTTTTATTTCGTTTGCGAACCACTAGCGGTGGGACCGCTTAGGGGAATTCTTAAGTTCATATTAAGACCTGTAAGAGATGTGCAGTTTTTTGTCAATTTCAGTTTTTAGATAGCTAGCCCAAGTCTCTACTTGATTCGGATGGCTAACGAGAATTCCGAGCCATAAATTGTGTATTGTGTCACATTAAAATAACTATGTAAATAATGAAATGAATAAAATTTCATATTTTGATTCTATTTCTAATTTGTTATATTAGGTTTTTGGGGATTGAAAATTCTTTATACCATTTTAAAAACTGAAGTCTTAATAAAACGGCCCCTTAACCCATAGTTTGTTTAGTCGTTAATAGAGGAGGGGTGAAGGCTACTTTTTGGAAAACACCTGGTATATACTTTATTAGTTAGCTACTTGACGCACGAAAATACTGACTATTAGTACATACACTCAGCCGTATGAAATAAACATACCAATATATCGGACGTATCTAACAAAATATTCTTATCCTTCAGTATCTGGCACGTCATAGGATTGATTATTGAATCTTACAGAAATCGCAACCTCCCACCCCTCGCTCTGAATGAAAGCAGCCAAAACTCGTTATTCATACAACCCTACTGGAAAGCCAAGTACAGTATAACCCCTCTTTCAGGCGACTGTGTATTTCCTTCTTAAAAAACTCGCAAATAAACTCTGATGCGCAAATATAAAACCTGCCGGCATCTACAGGACAAAACTACTTGCATTTGCAATAGTTTTACGTGCTTTCTTGCAACGATGTTTCTCTTGATATATTTTTATTCATTGTACGAAAAAAATATTGTTCTATCGCTTATTGCAGTAAACATCACGATAACTCTACGAAGCAAAACTAGAAAAGAAATAATATGGTTAGGGCGCTGCTATTCCTAATAAAAATGTGCACAAATAATTAAACATATAATATTATAGTAAGTAAATTTACATTAATTTTAAATTATGGACTTTAAAAAAACAGTGCACCTAGATTATGCCTGATTTTTTTATTGGCCCAATACAGAAATTGCGTGGGGGTAGGAACACACAATATATTTATGTGAACACGGAGTAATTTTGTTAATATTATCTAATTATTTTCTCTTTTTAACAAAGAAATCGAGTTCAAGGATATTTAATTAGCTAGCTAGGACAAATTATATTACAAGGAGAAATGGGAAACTAGTGGTTCTAATCGAAAGTATTTTTATTTTTTTATTTATTTATTCAAATTACATTGTTGTTTTTACACAAGTTTTGGCCTCGCCAAGTTACATAAAACACAAACTTGTCGGCGTCGAAGGTCACAGCAGTATAGTTATCCCTTACTTCTACTGCTTCCAATTCTTAACCTACTGGCAAATAATGTCTTTAATAAAGCTTGTACTCGCTTAAAAATCATTTTTCTAAATTAAATACTTACTGATTGGAACGATTTTATTTGCGGTTTTATGGGCAGGCATCATGTTTCTATTTAATAATTGTGGCTAAATTGTATGGAATATGGTTTGAAACTTAATATAAACAATAACAATAAAATAAAAGTATAATCGGATTACATAACGCAAAAAACAATATAAAATTACAATAACATGGTTTAGATATATTTGGGGAAAAAAAAAAAAAAAAAAAAAAACAAAAAAAAAAAAAAAAATAAAAAATAAAAAAAAAAAAAACGATTTTTCTAATAATAATAACTAATATAATTCTTTCTAGGAGTTCAGTGGTTGTGTAATACTCGTTTTTTTTTTTTTTTTTTGCATTTGTTTATTTTTTTTTGGAAAAAATACCTGTCTGAATTTGTTCCTCTTTGATCTGTCTCCAGTCCGCTGTGTGCAAGTTAGTGTCCCTCTGGTCCAGAAACAGTTTCTGCTAATCGTAGTTAGGTTAGTGTTTTGTTTTTAGGGTTTATGTTTATGTTAATGTTTGCTCACTGAGTAAAAGTGGGTTTAGTGGCTTTTTTTCCGTAGTCAGTGAAAACTATAAGTAGTGTGAATTAAAACAACAGTCTAGTACAGTGAGAGTGAAATCTGAGTAATGAAAATGAGTTTTGAGTTTTGTGCAGTGTAGTGGAAAAAATGTCTGTAGCAGGCTAGTGGGGATTGGGGCCAGGCTAGGCCTAGTTTCTAAAGGACATCTACAAATGGCAAGTTTTGGTCTTTTATTTACTCTGATATAGAGGGTCTAGCTGTATTTATACCCAAAATTGTAGGCTGCCGGAATTTTCAAACCTTTTTTTTTCTTTTTAGATTTGGTAAATTTTCTTTCTATTTCACTAGGCAGTTGATTAAAATTAGTATTTCGGGTACTTATATATTCTGGTAGGCCTGCGCCCATAGTCTGGTCCTTGGGGTGTGGTATATTTGAGTTACTTAGCCAAATTGCCTAGTATTATAGCTTCTGTCCAGAGTGTTTCCTTAAATTGTTTGTTTTTCATAATATTATCTGTAAAATTTTAGAATATTACTACAATCCTTTTTGGTGTGTAGTTGTCCCTGTTTAAACTATAGTTGCTGGTCCAAATTGATTGTCATTTATGTCCAATTCAATATCCGTAGAGTGCCACTTAAACATTTTTTTTGTAAACTTTAGTATTTGGTTTAAACTGGCTATTCGCTGCTGTTTTCCCCAGGTAGTTTATTTCCAATATTGTGATTATTGATTGAAAATAAGTAGCCTTATAAAACTGCTATCTTTGCTGGTTCAGTAAGTTTATTTTTGGCAAGTTTATGGCAATACATGGGCCGGCCGAGTTTTCTCTGTAGTAAAGTTACATGGAGGTTTCCATTGTTAGTCCCTATTGGTCCAACAGTTATGCCCAGATATCTCAACAGTTTTCGGACCAATTTACATACTCCATCAGCATTGACCATTAATTTTATGACCATCCTAGCAAACAGTTCACAATCATGGTATTTAATATATTACTACTCTATCAATTTTCTCATATTCTTTTGGCAAAATATGCATTAAGCATGTTCTTTTTTTTGGTTGTGTTTATTATCAAGCCATCGTGTCATGAGTCCATTTTGTTTAAAACCGTTGTTAAAATTATTCTGCTAGTATTGTCTTCTGCAAATTCTTATATCATTATGCTGTGGACAGGAGTAGTATGTCATCTTGGGGGCCCCAAAAGCAAAAAATGTGACAATCCTCAATCTTTCCTTTAAAATCTCATCGTATAATAAATTATAAAAAGAGCTGGGACCGATTTGGGCTTCCTTGCGTGTTACTCCGTACTTTATAATTTCTACTCATCGCTTAGTGTTGTTCAATAACTTTTACCAACAAAATTTTCCTGTCTTTTAAATAGCCTCTTAAAACCATTCTAAATAGGGACCCCTTCACCACTACACCATTTTTGAATAGGGGCTTGGATAACAATCTTATTATGCTCTACAGCTATCAAAGCTTGTTGAAAAATTCAATACAACAATAGCCAATCCATGCAGTTTAGTGTCCATAAAAGTTTTATTTCCTATATCTGCCAAAAACCCCCCCCTGTTTAATGCCCATTTTCAGTGTTGTAATTCTTTCTAACATCCAAATTGTTTATGTACTTATTTAAATATTTTATTCTCATCTAAGTAATTTTATTTTAAGTTTTCTAATACATATTTTTCTAATAATTTTCTCTACAGATGATAATATGAATGGCTATCGGAACGATTAATTTTGAGAAAATCCTTTTTTACTGTTATTTTTTGTATTTACTGGTCTAACTATAGATGTTTTCAAGCAATCCGGAAAATATTCCCTTCTTTTAATTGAATTTATTTTATTAATGTTAGTCAATGTGTTTGGTGGTTACCCATTCCATTGGCTTTTTGAATGTCTTTCATTCTTACTACTCCAGTCTGATTCCTGGGGATCTTGTCAGCATTAATGCCTTTTTATTTATTTTTTACCAATACTTTTTACGGAGTAGCTATAGGTATGTAGAAAATCTGTAATTACACTGTTATCCATATTGTTTTATATTAGTGATCACATTCCTTCTGCTGATTACCACAGCCAGTGTTTTATTCTATCAATGCCTATCGTAACAAAAAATAATTGGGCAAAGCTATCCACAATTTCTTATGTTATTCATGGTTTTTCCCATAGCCCACCTCAATTGCTCTTATCAATATTATTTTTAGTTGTTCTTCTCCAAAAGATAATTTTATGTTTTCCCAAACCTTACCCTGGAATTGTTTTGTTGAGGTTCGAATAAATGCTGGGTAAATCACCTATTTTTTCTATACTTTATATTTAATTTATTTTATTTATTTACTATAATATATTCGTATTATTCACGTATCGAACAAATTATGTTACGTTTATTGCAGTAAATCACGACTGCTCTATGAAAACAAACTAAAAAGGAACTACTATGGTTAGGGCACTTTATTCCTAATCAAAATTTCTTAAATAATCTATACAAATAAATATAAAGTAAAAATGAATGAATTTAAGTTTAATAAAAACAGTAGCACTACATTGATTGCCTGCTTTTGTTTGCCAAGGCAGAAAAGTTGATAACACAATAATTTTAAACTTATATTTTTTGATCATCGGTTTGAAGACTCTGTTTT
>NW_025789244.1:0-7430 GCF_021130785.1 Homalodisca vitripennis
AAAAAAAGTGTTATATTTAATAACAAATATAATATTAGAACAAGAAAAGTAACTAAAACAGATGTTGCAACAGATCGTAATTTTCTGTTGGGAAAATGGCGATAACAAAGAATCGATGGAGGTATAACAGAAGTGATAAGACAGAGTGACAAGAACACAGGAGCGAAGCAATGAACATCTTGTAAAACATATGACTTAAAGAAAGAAAACTCTTCTCTATACCGAGACCTTCCAACAAATGTAAATATATTTTTTATTTATAACAGACCGCTGTGGGCAGTATAATCTTTTTTGAGTCCACACTGGGAAAAACGGAAATCAGGTTCATAGTTTTTGTTTGGACTAAGAATGAGGCTGGAAGAGGAGCACAGTAAGTAATGGTCATTAATAGGAAGTATTATGTAATGAGATATTCAATAATCTGGAGAAAAGGTTGGCCAAAATCGCAATTTTAAAAAATTGTACTAATGCTAGAAATCTGTAATGGAAACCCCCTCCCACATTGAGAAAGAAAATTAATTTTAAGTAATTCAAGTATCAGGACACGTACTTACCCAATGATGCCGATTTTTCAGACATAGAATGTACCTTAAAACTTCAGCGGATGTTGTTTAATACCAGATGATATATATATTTGTGATAGAAAGACTGGATCAAAAGGATGGGTAAAGGATGATTTATGTTTCCATAGAAAACTGTGGAGAACACAAGTAACAAACAGCAAACCGAAACAAGAGATGAAACAAAATGAAAAGATAAGCTGGCTTACAACTAAGAAAATTAAAATCATCCTTAGATGAACAGTTCACTTTAAGCAGGAAAGCTACTTATTTGGGGAACCAGCATGCTGAAGCGGAAATATCATTACTATTGTATTGGATATCCGGGGAATACTGTAAACCATCAACCCACAAGACTAGGGACATCTTTAATGGTGATTTAAAACCCAACAAAATAAGACCAAAACTCACAACGCCCATGCACGCCCTCCTTGATACGGGCCCACCCCCTGACGTAACAAGCGACTCCTTTGACTTCTAGTCCGTTTACCACACGCCAACAAACTTGGATACACCAACAACATTTGGTCTGTGGTGTAAAATCATTCAATCATTTCTCCGAGTTTTGGTCCCCTCTGCAGATGAGTGAACTCCGAGAACACCCATTGTTTCCGTACAAAACGATCGTATACCTTAGTTTACAACTCGCCTTCGGCTCGCTGGGGGCTACAACCTCAGGACCCCCTCGTAGGCTAAGCGTATTTCGGGAACAGGTTAAGCCTTCCGATGAAGTGTCTGGGTGAGCTTTTAAAAAGAAATAATAACCTTGCCGGGGATAGTTATGCCTTTTAAATTAGTTTTTTTACACGATTATGTCCTATATTATCTTGGAATAAAGTACCGCGTGTAAAAGTTTCATTTCCACGTGTCAAGTCAAGTTCTCTCGAGATATCGTGCGGGCACTTAGTTTCAAGGGAAAATATGTCCTTGTAAAGGCTATTGCAGTTTCAAAACATGTATACAAACGTTAATGAGACTTTTCCTAGATAGTAACATAATATCTAATTAATTGAATAACATGTTGCAATGGCTGTAATAAGGTTAATTCTTAATAACTGTAGGTGAGCAAAACTTATTCGTACGTTGGTTACCGGATGATGTATTTAAATGTTCACACGAGGTTGGCAGCTTATTAGACAATGAATTAAAACCTGTTTACAACAAACTCTGTTTTGGATCTTAACGAACGGTTTTTGTATTACTGGCTTACTGAACCCGATACTCTTACTGGGAAAAATCTCCCGAAATGGCAAAATAAATTAGGAATGATTTGGGAGTAAATGAGTTCTACATCGAGTGGTTCACTCCGTGGCAAAAGTAAGGTTAAAGCATTTAAGTGGCCAGAGGGTTTGTTGGTCCTATTATAATGAAGGACATTTGATAAATATGAGTAAACTTATACACAAAAACTGGAATCTTTTAAACCCGGTTTTAGTAAAACTAAGAATCAATCACGCCCAAAACAAGGACGGCGCATCGCATGAAAACCTGCGTAGTAGTGAGAACCAGCAAAAAAGTAATAGAAAAAATTACTGAAAAGTGCCCAACTTAGAGAGGATGAGTAGAGAACACAAAAACCGAGCTTCCATAACGTGTGTGGGAAAGATCTTAAGTATTAGGCCAACTTAAATAAACTTTTAAATGTTTATAATCTCGGAAGAATATTTTTTCAGTTTTTGATCATCTACACCCTCTACTTTAAAACAACACAATTGGTTACTATGAGTAGGAAAAAACAGCATGAGATACTACTACGCCCTATTAATTTTTAATACCCAAACTCTGGTGCGTAATACTTATACCCAAAAGCTAAATAAATAACGTAAATATATATATAATATTATAGTATATATATATAACTATATATTAATATTTATAGTACTAAAATCGATTATGTTAGTTTGCTTTTTTAAAACGCATATGGTGACAGATACGGCCAAAAATACAAAATAAAATTGAATCGGAAAAAAAGTAAAGCGCTCTTTTGGGTGTAATGGTAGCACACTTCACGCCGGCAAGATGGGAAGATCCGGGTTCGACTCCCGTGCGGAGCAAGTACTTTTTTGCGATTCCCAATGTTTATTGAAATTAAATAATGCAATTGTGCCATTTATTTATACAATTTAATGTAAATAACAGTCGGTATGACAGGTTATTTTGTATCTTCCGGATCATATGTTAGTTTGCTTATTAAACGCAATAATGTGACAGATACTGCTAAAAATACAAAATAATTGAATTCGGAAAAAGTAAGACGCGCCTGTGGGTGTAATGGTCATCACATTTTCACCCGGCAAGTGAGAGATCCGTTACGACTCTCCCGCGGAGCAAAGTACTTTTTTGCGATTCTAATGTTTTATTGAAATTACATAATGCAATAGCCATTAATACAATTTAAAGTAACTAAAAGTCGTTTTGAACAGGTATTTGTTTCTTCCCATCATATGTTAGTTTTGCTTATTTAAACGCATATGTGACAGGTACGGCCAAAAAACAAAATAAATTGAATCGGAAAAAGAAACGCACTGTGGTGTAGATAGGTAGCACAATTTCACGACCGGCAAGTGAGAAGATCCGGGTTCGACTCGCGGCGGAGCAAGTACTTTTTGCGAATCAATGATTTATTTGAAATTAAATAAGGCAATTGCCATTTATATACAATTTAATATATATATATATATATATATATATATATATAAAAATATAAAAGTATAAATATATATAGTTATAATTATAGAGAAGACAGAGCCTAATTAAAATATACTAAAATTAATAATTAAATATTCTCCAAATATTTGATATAGTTAATGTGTTAACATTCTTCTTGATATTCTGTGAATTGAAATAAAAACATGTTGATCTTATTGTTTTCTGGACTAAAAATCTTGAATATTTGACAGACAACATACAAATGTAACAGTATATTTTGTTTTATTTTCGTACTTCAATCTATTCTAAATGTAATAACTCTGTTGAACAAAGTTTATTGAAGGCCTGTCACCTCAATTGGGAAAGAAGAAAATTTTAACTCTAAATATCTGTCTGTCTATCTACCAATATCCTCAGGGACAGAAACTGAACTATATACTTTAAATTGTGTAATGAAACTTTTTTCTATCTAAGAAACATCGAGTAGCGATACATGAAAATTTGGCTAAGTCTTAGCGAACAATTTTACATGGGTGTTATAAATAATCATAACGGCAAATAGAAAGTAGGTGAATAAATATTTTAGTAAACAAACAAAATACTATTAAATGGAATTTCAACATATACGAGTACATAACAACCCCCCCCACATATTGACGCCTAATTGAAAGAGCTTTTGGACTTTAAAATGTGGGCAATGGAACCACAGCCAGAGATTGTTATGCTACGCTTGATGTGAACGTCTCCTACCTTATTATTGTTTTATTTTGTTAATTCAAAACAATCATCAATAAACCATGTTTTAAACCACAACGCGATTACGTACCCTATTATTACTTCTTACGAGTGCGACGAAATGAACATGAAATATTAAAATTAAATATTTGTTATCCACTAAAAAACAGAGAAAACATTAATTTAAGATTTTCCTCGTAAAACAAAGGTACACAAGAATAATATTCAATATTACTGGTTTGTAATCGTTTTCATAACAGTGATTACACTCAATTCCCACAGTTATCCAGACATCCAGTGCAGTTGTAAATGTTACTATAATACTATTTTTGTAGTACTTTATATAGTGTAATTACAACCCTACCTAGGGCCTAAAGCCTGGTCCAACACTTTATACATTTTTACTCTTCCGTTGATAGTTTTGTGCTGGGTTATACTTGTTTTTCTTTGGTAAACAAAGTGAATTAGAACAAAGATTTTTAGCTATTTACCTCTGGGTGGTTTAATGACCTTTAAAAGTTGAACCCTAACAAACACTGCGTAAGGTAAAACCGATAATGGCACATATAATCCGGGGAAATCCTATGAATGACAAGGAGCGGTACATCACTAACCCAAAAACTAGTATAGGGTGAAATGAAGGAAAAAGTCTAGTTACTTTGGAGGGAAACCTTTGAATTATTTAAACTCTTTAATGTAAAGGTTTGTTTAACCATGTTTTTTCTTAAAAGGCGATATTTTCACGTTAATTTCAAATTTATCAGTTTCTCCAAAAAAAGTGCAAAGTTTGAAGATTTTTAGCTGTATTTAAATTTTATATTACTTAGAAATCGTGAACATTAAAAGGGGAAATAAACCAAAAAAAAATATTAAATAGTTTTATAGTTAAACCCCTTTTTAAAGTAAAAATCCCTTTTAAAAAAAAATTTTTGACTAAAAGTTAAAAACGGCAGTAATAAAGCAGCTGACTTCATTTGATGAAACTCATTTCTTGCACTTATGCCCAAATTTGTGAAAAACCCCTAATCTCTGTGTCTAGAGAAATCTAAATTTTTTAGTAAAAGCTTGTTAAAAACTTTCATCTTTTTGATTTGCATTTCAAATTTTTAATTAAAGTATTTATTTTTTTGTGTTTATAACTTTAATACTTTTGGTTTTTGTAAACTAACGTTATTGACCATGGAGAAGTGTGACTTAAAAAATTAATTTGTTTATTATTTCCTCATGTAAATTTAAGTGTTTTACGCCTCTTTCAGTCTTTCAAAATTTGTTATTGATCTGTAAGAACAAACAGCAATAATTATTATAAAAATTTTTTTGGACCAACAAAGAAAGTTTTAATTTTAATTTGTCTTGTTTCCGCGTATAGTATCAATGTATTTTTTTAATATTAAAAAAAAAAAGGAGAAAAGTATCTTATTTGAAATTTAATTAAATAGGGCAGGAAACAATTGGAAGCTTAAAATTTTTGACAGAATTGAACTTTTTTTTTTCTACGAGAATTGAGAAACGCTCATTGAATTATACTAAAAAGGGCGTGATTTCTTCCAGTGAAGGTTTCGGTTGGTTAAGATTTGGGAAAGGGACCAGTCTGTACCAACCTCCCACCAAAAAGAGAAAGAACGCCTCGTGCCAACTAATCACAAGGGGGGGTACATCCCCTAAAAGGCTTCCTCCCCTAACCAGGCCCTGATAACCCCCTTTCCCAAATACCCCGACATTTGTGGTTTTATGTTCGTTCATGGATATTTTTTGGGGGACTGGGTCCCAATAAATGTGGGTTTTTTTTCTGTACCCCGTGGGGGTTTAAGGGAAGGGGATAAATCCCCGGGGGTTTTTTAAAATACTTTTTGCTTTCCCCGACTTTTTTAAAAAAAGTTAGAAAAATAACAATTGTTTTAAGGGGAAAAAATGTATGCTTAGACCTAGGGAAGTTTCCCCAAACCCTTAATTTTAAAGTAAGCTTTTTTTGGGGCGCATTTTTATTGTTTTTATACGTTAGCCCCGTTTTGATGCATTTGAAAGTCAAGAAAGTGAGATTTTTGGCAACAAATTACAAAATGAATTTGAAACGAGGCCAATATTCAAAAAAAAAGGGGGTTTACAATTATAAAATACAAAAAAATTCAATACAAAACAATAAAAAAAATTGGCACAATCACTTATACGGGTTTTTGAAAAAAAGCACAATCACTATTGGGGGTTTTTTAAAAGTTAAGTATATAGGTTGAATAAAAAGGCCCCCACTGTTTTGGTACAAGGAAAAGGGGAAAAAAACGGGATCCCCGCAAATGACATAGGGATAGATTCGTAGTGATACACATATATCGTACGTTTAGTCTTTTTGGTAGATGTCAAAGGCCCAGGCCCCATTTCAAAAAAAAAAGGGGGAATGTCTTCCCCCACAACATGGTCCCCTAAAAAAACCTCCTCCCCCACATTAAACAACCCAAATTTTTACAAATAGTATTTTGAAATTCTAGAAAACCAAAAAATTGTAATTTGGGTAATCCTAATAATTAAACCCCACTATGTCCAAAGTTCATAATAACTGTAAGAAAAGAAAAACTAGCAAATTTTTTTTTGTAAAAATTAACTAAAAATTTTTTTGGGAAATTTTAGTAAGTAATAGAGTGATGCCCAAATTTAAAAAAAAAGTAATTTAAAAATTTTGAAATAAAAAAAATTTAAAGAAGAAAATTTAAAAAAAACAATTTTCCCCTTTTTAAAAATTTTGTTCAGTACTTATAAAAATCTCTGGGAGAGAGTAAAAATTTAAAATTTTGTAACGATTTTCTGTCAGCACCAAAAATTCCCGTGATCGTAAAGGGCAAGAGATAAGGGGGGAGTAATTACCGGCACACCGTAGAGCGTTCAGCAATCAATCTTTTTTGTTTGAAAAGCAAAAGGCCTCTAAAACCCTTTTTTTTTACTTCGGGGTTTTATCGTAGAAAGGGGTTTTTAATAGGGGAAAATTTTTATTTTACTTTGAAAAAAAAATTGACCTTTTTTGTCTTATCTATTTTTTTCCTTTTTCCCATTTCGAAACATTTTTTATTTGGGGTAGCTGGGGTGAAAAGTATATAATTGTTTTTTTGTTTCGCAACAGTTTTTTTTTTGTGACGCATCCCCCAAAAAAAAAAACGCGAAAAAAAAAATTTTTTACACTATTAACTAAAATATACAACAAAAATTACTAATATAAATTGAAAAAATTCATTTTTAAATAATTGAAAAACCTTTTCTTCAACGTGACCCGTTAGGTATTTTTTGGGGGGGTAAAAAACAAACCCTTGTTTTGTAAAGAAAAGCTTGGGAAACCCCTATCGCCGAATTTTATTATCTAAACCTGTCCTTATGCAAAACGACAAAAGGTACAAAAATTTTTTTTAAAAAAAGGGGGTTTTTTTTTTGGTATTTTATAAACATAAAACAAAAATTAAAAAAATTAAAAAGGGGCTTTTTTAAATTTTAAGAGCAATTAAA
>NW_025789245.1:0-8223 GCF_021130785.1 Homalodisca vitripennis
GGTAAGATAAAAAGCAAAAATAGAGGAGCTTAGAAACAGCATACAGGAAAACACTACCCAAAGTGAATTAAATGAATTATTTGACTACTATTTAAACGACCCAGTATTCTCAGCCGAGGAAAACTTAGATACTAGTGATAATATAGACCTCGCAGGAAACAATAACCTGTTAAATCCATCCCCAACTACCTCCACTCGCTAAATGAAAATTTGTCAACAATCCCAAATAGGGAAACTAAATATAGTTCAATGGAACTCTAGATCAACTCAACCAAAGTGGCTTGAATTCACCATTTTTTACAAGAAAAAAAAATCTACGTAGCAGTTCTCCAAGAAACCTCGTTTAGTAAAGAAATTAAAATTAACACAGCAAAACTACAATGTCATCAGACAAGACACGCAAGACGGTTATGGGGGAATTGCATTTTGGTCAATAAAGACATTCCATACGAAGAAATATATTTTATTACTCAGGAACGTATACAGATATCAATAATTAAAATAAAAAATATGAAGCACCAATAACCATATATGTTATATACTGCCACATAAGACCACGTAACTCCGAATTCATAGAAGCATTGTTTAAATTTTAAAGGTAATTCACCTATCTCCAAGCAGCGAATCTCCTATCTCCTTCAAACTAATCACCTAACTCCAGATTGTGTATAAAAATAAAAACCACTAACTCACTATTCATAAATTTTGTTACTGGATAGTTCCTATTTAAACTAATAACAGTTACACGAATATTGCAATTACTGAATGCATGTAAAAAACAAAGTTTCCTTGAAATTAGTGTAATTATAAGTAAACTTAAAACACACCCGATTTCAAAACACTTAACTCCAGTTCTAGATGCAACTAACCTCAAAACCCCTATGTCAGCAATACTTCTAACTCAGTAATACATGGAGTGTGTTTTTAAATTACCTAGAAATGACTTTGATCCATGAGTGTAAACAAAACAAGTTATTTTTATAGGTTATGGTTACTGTCAGATTATGAATCTGTCTAAATCCTATATTGTTAATTTGGTTTTTTTCTTTTCTTGTACCTACATGTTCTGACTATTCAAGACTCTGAAGGAAATTTATTGAATAATGAGAGTAAAACCACAATATATACAAGACTGTTGAGAGCATCTTATTTAATGTCGACAATGACGTTAAGTATAAATTACAGGAGTCTATCCTATAGACCCCCTTATTATGTTCAAAAACATACTATTTTCGTTAATGAATCTGGTCTTTATTCTCAAAATAAAAATTACTAATTAATTTTTGTTCTTATCTAAATGGAGTCAGTTGTAGATGTAAAACATAATCAACTCAAATTCAATAATAACGAAATTTTAACAATTGTTGACGCAAAAAATTAAATTTGGTCAAAGCTAAAGATGTTGCAGAAATTTTAGAATATGAAAACACGAGGCAAGCTATTATAAATAATGTCGATAAAGACGAGAAAATTGCATTTAAATGTATAAATTACAAGAGTCTGTCCCACAGACTCTTTCAAAATCTTCATCCTGACACTGTTTTTTGTTAACGAATGTGGACTTTATTCTTTAATTCTTAGATCTAATAAATTAGAAGCAATAATCTTTCAAAAGTGGGTTACGAAAGAATTGTTATGGATATAAGAAAATTTCGTGAGTACAAACTTGAAAACAAGATTAAATATTTAGAGGACGAAGTAAAACACTTGCAAATTAAAAGATGAATTAAAAACTGAAATAATCGCAAAACAAAGTGTAAAAGTTTACTTAGTGAAACCAGACCTTGTTTGTAAGGATTTTGATAAGAAAAAACACCATGTTTTTGTGTTAATGAAGAAGAATTACATGTGGGAATATCCTTATTACGTTATAAGAGCTCAAAAGAGAGAAATACCAAAAATATTGAAGAACTTGAAATTGATTACCCAGAAATGGAAATTTTGTTAAGACATGTTGATCCAAATAGTATAAAATCTTTATAATGAAATGAAAGAATCTTTAAATACAGTATTTTATACAACGGAAATCATTTACTACAAATATGACTGAATCTCGACTGATTTATATCATATCTAAATTGCACGATGAAAATGTTAATAAATTTTACTAAAATCTTGAGTTATGATATTTTGTTTGTAAATGTCTTTTAAGATTATAGAATTGTTGAATTTCTCTTCCGCATACGCAATGAACTGGTCTAGTAAAGATTTCTCTAAAACATTCTTTACAATATGCTTTTATCTTTACTATAATGTCAATTGTTAAATTCAGAAATATTCTTTACTATTTTACGCCGTGTGCATTCTTTCTCTTCCAAGGATAATTTTTTCCATTTTATCATATAATTCTTTTTTATATTTATTATTACAATCCTTACATTCTTTAATATTCTTATTTTTGGAAAGTTCTTCAAAAACTCTAAATTCTTGACATATTTTACATTTATATAGAAACAAATTTTTATAGCTTTAACTTTCTCAATTCATATTCGTAAAAACTTCCAGTTATTTCTTCATTATTTAAATCTTTTATACTATAAGTTTCAGGATCTGTGTTATTAATTTGATAAATCACAAAGATTTTTCTTGACCAATTGTTCTTACATTTGTTTGAAAATGTTTTTTTTTAACACGCTTTTATTAGCTTCGGTTGTATCTATGTAACGGAATCTTTGTTAACACGCTTTTATTAGCTTCAGTTGTATCTATGTAACAGAATCTTTGAGCATAAGTTTCATCAATTTCCAGAACTCTGATTAATTTGAAACTTTGCATACGTATCAAGGACAATAGAATAATTTGATCATATTTTTCGATTATCCTTATAAGGACCGCCAGGTTTAATAAATTCTTTTATAGATCCTCTGCGATAGAGCTAGCGCGCGATCTGCGCTAACCCAGCGTTCAAGTCTCCATTCAATCTGCGCTAACCCAGCGTTTAAGTCTCTATTCGTCTCGGTATTCTCGGATGTGCTTGACTATCTTAATATAGTAATATTATAGTAGTCATCCAGTCTCTGCCATTTCCAGTGGTTTTCTTGACAACCATATCTCTAAGTACACGATCCATGCATGTTCTTTGTTTAGTATACATTACATCATACTAATTTAAGATGTTGCTTTACAGAAAAATACATAGTATTTTTATCAGACAAAGTCTTTAGTGTTTTTTAACTAATTCCATTTCAACAATATTCCAAATTTTTCTTGCATTTTCAATTTTATTTACTATAAATAAAGTTGAACAAATACAGTTTAGTTATTTTACACACTACCGAAGATGTATAGCTAATAAATTAAATAATAAATGTACCAAAATAGGGTATATTCAATTATAAACTACAATAACCATTAGTTTTATTATGTATGTGTATGTTTGAATCGCAAAAAGTATTTTGCTCCCCCGGGGGATTTCGAACCGGGATCTCTCACTTGCCCGGGTGAATGTGCTACCATTACACCACAGAACCCTCACTTTTATATATCAAAGAAAAAGTGAGGACTCTGTGGTGTAATGGTTAGCACATTCACCCGGCAAGTGAGAGATCCGGGTTCGAGTCCCGGCGGAGCAAGTACTTTTTGCGATTCAATTTTTATTGAAATTAAGTAAGGCTATTGACATTTTTACTATTTAATGTAAATAAAAGTCATTTGACAGGTATTTGGTCATCCGATCATATGTTAGTTTGCTCACTTACGCGTATGTGACAGATACGGCCAAATACAAAATAATTCAATCTGAAAAAGTGAGGGGCTCTGTGGTGTAATGGTAGCACATTCACCCGGCAAAAGAGAGATCCGGGTTCGAGTCCCGGCGGAGCAAGCACTTTTTGCGATTCAATGTTTATTGAAATATATTTTATATATAAAATTATTATATATAATATATAATATAGAAATTATATGATATAAATATAAAATGATTTTACGATACTAAAAATTCCACTTAGTTAAGGCTGTAACATTTTATAATAGTATATCTCAAATAAGTAATAGTTTTAATACAGCTCAGTAAGAATGATAAATTATATATACTAGCCAACATTACGTTTATTAAATACTTCACATACCTAACCCTCAAGTCCGGCAAATGTGCCCTCAAACAGCCACAGGTCCTTGGTAGCTTAGATGCCAGCCTTCGATTTTTACGACAGAACTGCGAAGCTCCGAGTCTCCAGGGATCAGAGCCGACATCTTAAGTGCAAGTTCGAGGAGTAATATTGAGGCGATGCAGGTTGCTATTTCCCCGTTGGCAGCTATTAATAGGACAGAACCTTTAATGAGGCACCGATGACAGAAACGCACTAAGGGGGCCCAAAAACCTGTCCGACCCGACATCCTTTGATCTAGGCTCGCGATTGTTTGCTGCTGGACAAGCCTATGTAGTCTAGTAAGATCTTTAGACGGTATTCGGATTGAAGAACTTGATTGCCCTAAGTTAACAGGAAATACCCCATGCAATAGTGAAGCTTTAAATGAAATGATGAGATTGCGGAATGATTCGTAAGAAATACCACATTTCCAAAAAAAAACTAATTGATAAATCGAACTAAAAAAATTAAAAATAAATAATATTTTAAAAAACTAAAAACACGCTTTTAAAAACTAACCAAACTAAAAAATGAAAATAATTTTTAATTGCAAAGAGTTTAATTATGGTAGTAGAAGGCAAAACAACCATTCATGGTCAATAACCTCAAATAAAATTATAGTAAAATTTAAGTTATTAGCAGAATAAATAAATTCAGAGTAAAAAGCGTGGGGTGCATTTTAAATACATTTCATAAGTCTCCTCTCAAAGATAATTACCGATAGAATTTTGTTTAGTTATTGTGAATGTTGAACATTGCTCTTACAAAAGTGACCGTATACGTTTTCATTGTAAAGTCCACTAATAATATGTTGCAAAAATAAAGTTTTTCTTAAAAAACTAAATTAAAAAATAGGTTACGTTAAGTAATTGACGAGGCAGGCATTAAGCAATTTTTAAATAATTTAAAAGTAAATAACATCGAATTTACATACGATGATGCATTACCAGGTATCTCGTACATACCGATATAGATATGCACCTCATGTTTACCCAAAAATACGCTATTAGCTTCACAATATTCATTGTTGGTTTCAGAAATTCAATTATTTTCTTTCCCAATCTGTCCTTATGGTGTATGTACCTTTAAGTGATTAAAGTTTAATTAAATATACTAAAACATTTTCAGTTTCAAGATAATATTAACAAATACGAACAAAATGGCATTATTTGAAGTTAAAAGAATGAATGTACTAATTATGAGAGGATACAGCGACCTGCAGAGATTATACCCCCAGGTTGCCCCATATATTTGATAGTACATTTCAAATAGCTAAGCTATTTTAAAACATTTCAGTTTACGCCACTAACGCTTCGAAGAATTTGAAAGTGTAAAGCACGTCCTCGCAGTGTCCTAAAACAATGAAGCGATGAGATATTTTATGCGATGTGCATGAATCCTTTGTTGAAAACACACATTCTTCACTTTCGAAAGTTGCTACTGAGCAAGAAATAAGTAAAATTTCTCTAACCACAAATTTCCGCTTCTAATAACTATATAAAAAAGAGATCCTTATATAATACACACAGTTTATAAATTTCAGAAAAACATACTTAATAGATTTCGATTTAAATCGTCGTATTGATTATTGCAATAAATATAGAGAAAGGTTTTGTGTATGTAGAAACCAAAAATTTTCAAAACAATATTTTTAAGTATAAAAGCGAGTTTTCGTAACACGGAAATGTCAATTATTGTCCATTAAAATTACTATCGATATGCTGATTACAAAACTCTCATTGGATTTGTCAGAGGATATCTAACCTAAACGATTTAACAACAAGAATACTACATGAAGCAATCGGGCATAATTGCTGAGAAGTAAAGAAATGTTGTTGGGATGGCGACTTACAATACGGTATTGCCACCTGTCAAACTGCTGAAGGAAAATAATTTTAGTATCGGTTGTAAATATTAATAAGCTATAAAGATAACCTCATCCGCTATTACTGGATGGTTTTATCATTGTGATGAAATTGACAGAAACAATTTTTAAAGAACTTATCCAAGTTTTCGAAGGTTGGAAACCAGGCTTGTCTACAATATCAGATGCTAATACAAATTATATATAATATTTTTTAGTATATACGTATATATATATATATATATATTATATTACATATATATTTATATGTTTACTATCTGATATTAATTTTCATGTGTCAGTAATCAGTAGAAGATTTATTGGTCTTCTTACATAACAATGTTTCGTCATACCAGCATTCTTTACCTACTGACAATCATTAAGTTTATCAGTGACTTTTGCCGATGTAATAAAAAAATATATTATCAGATTTTGTTAATGTACCATTTATGTAATTATTATAAATGTTGTGACGGTTGAATACTATATTCATACTAATGACATTTTATACCATATTCAGATTTGTGGAATTTAATTGAATAAACATTGCGGAAATTTTGTGGAAAGTGACAGTTATATGTATGGACTTTTTCAGGCTACGCTGCCTTATAGTCTTGCATTGGACTATGTACTAGGTTCATAACCTTTACTCAGTGTACTGCATTTTTACATGTATTTAGTTATATTTGTCGATTATTTTTGCACCTCCACACTGAAGATAATTAATAAAAACACATTTGCTATGTGTTTTCCTATTACTTTTTCATTTATACAATTGTTATCTTCATAACAAAGATATCTGAGTTATATGATTTTTATAGAATTTATGTTTTTAAATATAGAGGGTAATAAGAGTTAAGAAAACACTTTCAATAAAGTCAACAAAAGATAATATCTCTGCTCAACATAAATGTTAAATAATGAAGAATGGATGTGTCGCTATCTTCTATAAGTTTCTAGTTTACAATATATTATTACTTTTTAAGTTTTCTTAGTAAATTGATTTATTGTAGGATGGCATTGGTTAGTGATTAAAATGGCTTACATTATTTACATACGAAAATTTTTAAATGTTTTATCACTTAGTAATAAAAAAATATATTAATAATGGGATTATTTATAAAGAACATTTAAAATTATTAAGTATAAATACAAAAAATGTACTAAATATAAAAAAATATTTTATATTTGAGGTTTCAACCAGGAGTTGAAAACCTTAGAGCTCACTTTATTCCATATAATTATATCATTTTTCTGGCAAACTATTTCAATGTAAATGATCGGAAATGTATTTAATCGTTTTGAATTTTGTATACATGTGTAACACATTCAAATGTGCATGGGGTGAGTTAAACATCTTATGTTATACATAAAATAAATTTAATAAAATATTTTTGTTTAATTACTCTTCTAAAATGCAAAATTGCATTACAGTAAACACATAATTGGATTAGAAATAATTGTATATGTTCTTCCAAATTACTCAATATTGAGAGCTTGTTTCCTAATATCTGTAAAAGCTTAAAACATTTTTTATTTAGATACACTCGGAAAGAAAGGCGAATTTAGATGTGTAAGTAAAAGTTTTTAATTCAATATATATTTTATTAAATATAAAAATTAGCAGAGGATCTCTGTACTGTGCTTACAAGAGAAAACCTATATACTTTAATTCTGTATTTTCATGTTCCTATTGTTGGTAAGTAATTTTATTTACTGTATTTAGCATGTTAATTGGGAAAAATAGGTTTTTAGGCTAAATTTACCTAACAACAACGTTAATTAAAAATATAAATACGCGTGTTGTTAGGCCCTCCTCCATACTGCTACAGGATACACCAGAGTGCACACACAAAAGACTTCCGGTTTAGCGCATTACTTACTCTATGGATACTCATAACGTCCTCTTCTCTTTACAACGTGTTGTTCCACTACTTCCTGTCATTGTGTACTACATTAATAATAGGTGGTTAAGGAATGGAACATAAAAAGGTTGACAGTTTATAAATTAAATGGTAACGGTTAGATATGCAATCTGCCTACAATGATATGAGGAATGCAATGAAGACGACTATGTCATAAATAAAAACTAATATTTAAGACTTACAAATTATACTACAAAGAAATGAATACAATTGAAGAAGATTTACGGCAGTAAAAATGATAAACTTACGTTATATCATATACATATAGATATTACTTAGCTTCTATATTTCGTTAATTCTTACCTTTTTAATCAATTTATTTAAATTTCATGTGTAAAGTCTA
>NW_025789246.1:0-7940 GCF_021130785.1 Homalodisca vitripennis
GCAAGAGCTGCTTGCAGGACAGGATTGCTCAGCGGTCACCCATCAAAGCAGCAGCCTTGACGTTGCCTGATCCGCCTATCTTACGATAACTGTTGTACTCGCTACACTATGCCATTGGCAAAAATTTTTAAATTTAATAGAATAGAAAGTTATTGTTAAAAGTCTTTGATAGGATTTGATTTCAGTGCACTCTTGCATTGTAGTACCCTCCCTGATGACTACAGTATAAAAGCGACCACCATGACAATTAACCCTTTTACCGCCAAGAGCCTATATATAGGCTTTGCCATGAGTGGTGGTAAAACCGCCAAGAGCCTATATATAGGCTTTGTCATGGGTGGTGGTAAACCGCCAAGAGCCTATATATAGGCTTTGCCATGGGCGGCGGTAAACCGCCATGAGCCTATATATAGGCTCTCTACACTTTCGGTTATTAGATATTGATGTTTCCACTGATTTTGATTTTGTTTCATTTTAATGCATTCTGGACAATATGAACTTTCATAATAATATTGATTTGTTATGTTTATATTATTTTTATGTAGAGTATAGGTTACATTAAATCAGCGATATTTTGATGGCAGTGGCTATTGCGTCGTGGCCGTAGCAGCTGGCGCTCTGAGTCAGTTGTGTGCATGGCGTGTTTATGAGCACAGTGGTTATTGTTTGGGTATGAAAGGAACAGTAATACTTTGTAAAGGTGTTTGATTTCCATTTACAGAACTTGAAGTGATCATTAGTGTTAGTTTCCAGTACGTTTCTGCCGAGTTTGTTCGTTTCTGAATCATTCCGGTAATAACAGGATGAGTAAGAGACAACGTTCCTCCGGTAAGTGAAAGGGACACTGTGTCCAAAATGTTGTTGAACCTCGGGAATACAACGTCTTTTTCATACGAGGATAGTAATAACGGACAAGTAGTTTGAAACGATTCAAGTAGCTCTGATTTTGTGGATGACTCTGACGCGAGATCCGAACGTAGAAACCCAGGACTCTACCGAGTACTTCTGCAGGTCCTGGTAAGTGTACAGTTCCAAATCCAATAGTTTACGCCTCAGGCCAGATGTAGGCAATTTTTCAACATCAGATGATAGTGTAAGATGAGAGTATCTAATAGGACTCCAAATCCCTCTCTAACTAATTTGACGAGTACTTTACTTTACCTCCTCTCCCGTCTTAGGCGTGGTTCCTGTATTGGACGAGTTTTTCCTTTCATCTGAGGAGGATATAAATAATGTCAACACACAGAGAGAAAACATGTTACCACACACAGGCCAATCAGAAAGACGTCAACCAAGAAGAACGTTTACCTAGCAATTTGATATCGGTGAGAGAAGGCAAGGGGCCCGACAAGATGACCCAGAAAGCAGCTGGGAAACGAAATGAATAGAGAACGAGGACTCAAGGGCTTCCAACACTCGAAACCACTACTGCGGAACTGCCAGGCCCAAAACACTGCCCCCCTCAAGATTCAAAACCTATTACATAATTGAACCTGTTTCTAACATCTACATTGATATTTCGACATTTTTGTAACTAGAGACTAAAAGGTAAGCTACGAACTATCTGGCAGCTCATGTAAAAAACCGGTTGTCTCCACATAAGTAGGCTAAAAGTCATTTGGACCAATGTTACAGTCGCGTGAAATGAAGGCGTTTCTGGCCATTGTTTTGAATATGGTCCTTATTTGTAAACCAACCAATTGCGAGATTACTGGAGCCCAAAAGTCCCTACCAATCAACCACCTGGTTTAGGAAAATTTGGATGAGTCCGTAACAGGTTTTTGAAATCATTTTGAAATTTTTCCATATTACAGATGTTTCTAATATACCTCAACATGGCCAACCTGAATTACAACCCAATGGGGGGGACCGGTTTCAACCACTGATTGACCATGTGGCGAATAGATATTTTTCGTCAATTCTACACCCCAAACCAGTCAATGTCTATTGACTTAATCGTTGGTGGAGCACTAAAAAACGTATAGGTGGTCTAACCCAGTACATGCCAAAAAACAGAAACTACCACAGTATGGGGAAATAAAACTGTGGTTGTTGTGTGATTGTCACATAACACACTATTGTGTTGCATTTTTCGTGCTACAATCGCACCAGAAACATGGAAGATATTGAGCAGAGAGGCAGAATGAGGCTTAGCCCACAAAGTTTATAGTTGAATTTAATGGAAATGGGGGAATTTTACCTCAACAAGTGATTTCACTTGTATCAGGACAACTTTTTGATCACAAGCATACCTCTGGCTAGGTACTTGTACAGCAAACCTCACTTGGCTGACTGGAACTCTTCGTTTAAACAGAAAAGTGAAGTGTCCCTAAACAACTAAAAAGGAAAGTACAGGGTATGGCCAGAAAGTATATGTGCGAAAGGGACCAATACTGCAGATGGCTTGGAGAGAAAAGAAATCGAACAAGTCACAGTTTATTATTCTCTTCAACCAAACAGTGAGGCAACATCAGTTCGTTACACTATTCGTAGGAATAGGAATATAATTATAAAGACATAACCGAAGATTGTTCATCAGTATAACAGAGGGATGGGTGGTGATTGATGGAACTCATAAAATCAAATTGTTGTACATACGTATCTGGACGAGAGCAAAAAAACTTAAAAACCCTGGAAGAAAAGTAATTTTTAATGTTCTCGGACGAATTGGTACTAAAACGGCTTACGTGTTTGTACAAAAATAAACAACACAAACAGGCCAAATGGGTGTCACGGTATGACTTTCATGGTAGACATTGTCGAGGACACTGGCTGCTGATAAGATAACTGGATAGAGCTGACCGCTGGCACTGGCGGCTGCGATGGTCCTGGAGGAAAATTCGGCCTGGAAAAACTGCCTGATACAAAACAGAAAGACAGCTCCTGTTTTGTTCAGGAAAAAACACACATCCTGAAGGTAAAAAGAAAAAGTGATCCAGACTGCAGTGTTACAAAATTGTAAGGTTGGAGTACACCCAAGAGTGTCCTGGTCAAACATAATTGTGTGTACAGGATCACGTAGGACATTTTACAAAGTGTAAAGACAGTATATTTTCTTAGGCTAGTATTACTTTTTTTATTACTATTCTTATTCTAGACTGTTCTAAGTTATCATCTATATGTATATTTTATAATTGTAAATCTTAGTTAAATTCTCAATTAGACCTATTAGTTAATATTAAAGGACCATAATATTTTTAAGTTTTTCCCCGTTTGTGAAATTTACATTTTTAGGTTCTTGTATCTTTTTTATAATCTTTTATTACCTTTTTATATAAGTGTTTGTAGTATTATTATATACATTATACTTTTTAAATCATTCATTGTAATTTTATTTTAAAGGTAATATTTGATTAAGGGGTTTTTTTTATCTGTTGTCATATAATTTATAAACTTACAAAACACATTGTCACGATTTTTTTCCCCAAAATTTTACATTTTTGTACTTGTACAATAAAAAGGTTAAAAACATATTTCAAATGGTTGAATTATTTTTTGAAACTTCCTGAAGTTCTTCTTAGGTTAAATTTAAAAATAGTATTGCATAAAGATTTTGTGGGTAAAAAGAACAAACTTTGGGACTTATAACCACTTCAAAGTTAATATTTGTTTGTAATTAAAAAAAGGAAATAAAAATTTAAGTTAAAAAATTAAGTATTTTAAAAATGTATTACAGCCAAACATCTACACATAGAAAAATGTCTTAGCGCATTTAACAAAATAAAGAAAACGATACCAAACAACATCGTTTTATCGTTTGTAATATAACGGAAAATTATAAGTGATCAATGTAAAACATTGTGTAAAACAGAGCAAAAATGCCGTGGCGGAGTATGCGTACACGCTCCCCAGACAAGAGGCATTGGCGGGTCGAGCGACAACTTTACTTCATTACAGATATCGTTGGCGGTCGACGCGCCAAGTGTGGCTTGCGGCCATGGCGGTAAAAGGGTTAAATCAGTGAAAGAAATTTTTTCAAATCAATAAAAACTTTTGAATTCAATAAACATTCTTGATTACAGTTATTTATAAATAATAATAGACAGTTTCTTAAATGTGTATTAAATAATAATATGCTATTATTTAATTAATCCATCACAAAGTAATATCATCCGTATGGTAATTTTAGAAATGCAACAAGTACAATGGTGATAAACATGTGTGATCCTCAAGCTGCCAGAGACATTGTTTGTTCCATTCATAATAGCAAGGAGGTAAATTTTACATCTGTTTTTCTCTTAGTTTACGTAAAATAAACACACCTTAAATACTTTTTAATGAAATTATTTCTTTTCTAGATACAAAACCATACTCTAGATACAACTAAGAATTTGATATACCCATACTAGAAATCGGTTTTTGTACTGTTTCAGTAGTTTAAAACCCTTTCTGGTCCAGGCGGCAATATATTGCCGCCATAGATAGTGTCTGAAAAGTGCCAGGCGGCAATATGTCCTTCTTGATATTCTGTCGTTTTCTTAAATAAATACGACGTCAAATGATTAAAGTTTTTATGTTTTTTTTAAATCCCTTGTATATTTATAAAGTAATTAGTAGCCTATGAAAATAATTTTCATTTTGGAGGACTATCGCATTTTTATATGGTGAATTGTCACGTGACATAATCATCTGACTCGATATATTGTTTTGTTAATTCTTTATGCTCTAGTGTAATCGTACTAGTTGTATGCTGGAATCTTCTTCAATATTTTATTTTGTGTGGTTGTAAATATTAGTAGTTTGTTTAGTAATTACGTGCTTAGCTATTGTGTGTAGTAGTTACAATGACTGACAATTTGGGATCCTCACCGGGAGTGAAATTGTAAAAAAAAATAAAAAGTAGCAGTATTTGTAAATAGAAAAAGTGTGATATAAATTTCAAATAAAATTGTGTAATATTTTTTCTTGGTAAATAGTTTTTTTAACTGTTTTGAAAATGTTTATGGATCCTACAATCAACTGTTTGGAAACCGGCTACAAATCCATAATGTGAATATTTATTTTAAGTTTCTTGCAGTGTAAGAGTCAGTTGCTTTATCAATTGTTGCGAAGTACAATTATGCGTATTTATACAAAATGTATCATAATTTATTTATGAGAGAAATAACACAAAATGTTTGATGGTTGTTCCTTTCTACATGTACAATATAATAAAATAGCTTCCCACGGTAAAATTATTTTTCCTTTTTTAATTATTTACAAAAAAATAAAAAAGTTTTTATATGATCTATTAAAACATTATTTTTTTTTAAATTTTAAATTACTTAAAACTATATATATTTTTTTGTTGATAGTATATATCTATACGAGTAATTTGGTGCAACTTTTAGGTCATTCTCTAATTTTTATGAAAAGTTATAAATTTTAATATAAGAGACTGCAAAATCGCCAATTTTAGCCTGGCACTTTTGACTAGTCACAAGGGGATATGATATGTGAAAAAATTTTGCAACATCTCATATTTGGTCCTGGCCCTGAAAGGGTTAACTACAGCACTCTTGGCTCTCAATCCCTTTTAACTGGGTATAGTAGTGTCAGCCTATAACCTCAAAGACCCCCATGTGTTAGGTCTATTCTAGTTTAGGCATTTTCACAAGCTTGCTTATCTAGCTTAGTCTAAAGTAGTGAGTGAATGGTTCCAATTTACAACTTCAGATCATACACAAATTATTCCTTTCCGGGTTTCTGCGATTAATAATCAATATATTAACAACATAACATATTATATATCAACATATAACCTGATTTATTTTTAAATCTATCCATTGGATTTCATCATTTGTTACCATTACCAGTTACTGTATAACGTTTTAAAAAAATAAATTACAACACACGTTCTATATACTTATACAATTTGTTGCATATGGTCAATTACTTAAAGTGTAGCTAAGTTCCAATATGATAGCATATAGCTATTGCTGATTATAAATACAAAATAAATAGATAAATACCAGGCCATCCATCTGAACATATTCAATAGGTTGTTCATTTTCAGGGATCCTTTTGAATCTTCCACCACCACTCGCCATTGTAGGTAAAGTTATACTTTTTGAAATTAAAGAGACAACCTACAACTTAACCTCACACCGCCTTCTGTGTTGAAGAACCCAAAATGTCTGACTCTTACAGGAAGAAAAGAAGCAAAAAAAAAAAAAAACAATCTGAAATCTGACTGACACTGACGTAGTGCGATAAAAGTATGAGGAGTTCAGTAGTGCCACACTACCAAAAGACATGCTCAATTACTCAAACGCGAATATTCCCGCCTTCCCCACCCGAAGGATTTCCCCACCAAAGACAATTCACACTATATTGACGATTTTCCATTACACAGACTTGACAAATATTTTGCACTAAATAAACTTAACATACAAAACAGGTTCTAACTTAGTAGCAATAAATTAAATATATTTTCAAAGTAATCCATAACAATCAGAAGATAAGCTAAGTGCATACAGAGTGGCGCAAAAGTCACTGGACAGTTGGTTAAAAGAAGAAAAAAAATAACAGCAAGACGTAGTACAATAGTTTTTGTCCGTGATGTTGGTATTACTAAATGTTGGTAATTATGCCTTTTTAAGTTGGCAATACAATGCAATGAAACACAACAATCGAACTAGTAAGTTCATCTGTGACACGTGTTTAAAGCTGTAGTCCCCAAATTATTATTTTTCTAATAGAATCTTTGTTAAACATTAGTCGTAATGTTAACGAAAGAAGAAAGGATTTTCGCGTTAAAAACATTTTATAAAAGTGATGCTATTGCAGTTGTTAATGAATGGGGAATACACTTTAGATCAAAACCACCGTCTAGACAAACAGTGTACGACATACGAGATAGATTTGAACAACATGGACCTGTTATGGATGCACCAAGGTCTGGCCGCCCAACAACAGTCTCAACTGATGACAATTTATTGCGGGTATGTTTAGCTGTAACCAAAAGTCCACGAAAATCGACCAGACGATTAGCATCTGAGCTAGATTTATCACGAAGGTCAGTGCAAAGAATGTTACACAAACAAAATTATAAATCTTACATTCCACGTTTATTACATGGGTTACTTGAAGATGATCCAGATCGACGACTTCGTTTTGTGGATTGATGCTTAACCAACACAAACATGATTCTAACCTTTTTAATAAAATTATTTGGTCTGACGAGGCCAATTTTAAGTTAAGCGGACAAGTTAACAGACATAACTGTACTTATTGGTATACTGACAATCAAAGTATTTTGTTACAGCAACAGCTGAATCAACCTGGTATGAGTGTTTGGGGGGCAATATCATCATTTGGCGTACTTGGACCATATTTTTTTGAAGGAACAGTGACAGGAGGTAAATATTTGGATATGCTTCAGAATTACGCGGTACCAGGACTCATGGCGTTTGCAAAAAACTTTCAAGAACTTTACTTTCAACACGATGGTACTCCACCACATTACGCCACTGCCGTTCGCGATTATTTAAACGAACGTTTCCAAAGAAAAGTTATTGGTCGAAGGCAGATATTGACATGCACCCAAGTTCACCAGATATCACACGAAGACACCACCCACCCACCAACCATCCCCAATATGTCGAGGACGCTAGGAGGAAACAGTTTCCATTTCCATTGGTGTACATCGAGGGAGACAGCCACGTTCGTCATCTGGCCGGCCTAGTTCAACAACATCTAAACCCGGCGACGAGGGTGAGTGGCACCTGCAGGCCGGGGGCCGGGCTTCTGACGGTGGCTTCTGGTGATCTGCCTCCGCCTGTGAGCTGCTGCATTCTGTTTGCTGGATTAAACGATGTCGCTGCTGACGAGTCCGACAACATCCTCGAACATCTCGAGCGACAATTAACTGCTCGTCTCAGTTCGTCGGCCGTTATCGTTTCCACGGTTCCACACCAGCATGGTCTCCCTAAAGACCACCCCGTGAACCAGCGAATTGA
>NW_025789247.1:0-8164 GCF_021130785.1 Homalodisca vitripennis
TCTTTTTAGCCGCATCAATAAAGAAATTATTTAGGTAGTCTGCCATTATTATTGGGTTAGTTGTAACTTCATCTCCTGTATCAAGTTTAATAGGCAGATTCTTTTCATTTTTTGATTTTCTTTCTGTGTTTATGATATTCCAGAGTGCCTTTGTTTTATTGTCAGCCTCAGCAATTTTAGATGCAGTATCTTTTTGTCTTAGGTATCGGAGTCTTAGGTCATAGTCTTTTTTTAGTAATGCAGCATTCCTCTTGTCATCCTCTCTACCTGTTGTGTTATACAAAGTTTGAGCTGATGTAAATCTTTGTCTTAGGAGTAGAGCAGTTGGGTCATTCAAAAGGTAATGATTTTTCTGCTTACTATATCTTGACTTTATTACTGGACAGGATTGATTTAAAGCTTGGTTTAGGACATTATTAAATTTGTTGTACGTTTCGTTTGTGTCATCAGTATTGTAGATATCTTCCCACTCTTGCTGCCTCAGTAATTCTTTGAGCCTTAGTAGGTTTCTGTTGCTCATATTTCTTCTTTCTACAGTCATTTTGGGTGAGGATGTGTTTTTGTTTCTGGATATTGTACACAGTTGTCCTATGTGGTCAGAGATACCGGTATTTAAAACTTCAACATAGATCTCTTCTTGGCCGAGGTTGGTACACACACTGTCTATTGAGGTCATCGAAGTAGGTGTTAAGCCCCCCACACACCTTCGAACATTTCACCCAACCTGACCTGGCGTCGTACCCAACGCCCAACCTGTCATAGTTAGACGTTTACCCCCCCACTGTCGAACGTGCGATCGCGCAGGTTGGGTGTTCTATGTCAGTTGTATTATGGATTCATCGAGACAATGTGTAGCTGTTGTTGCTGTCCGTTTTTGTCTGAAACGACAAAAGAAGAAAAAAGATCGACGCTTGTGGTCTAAAAAAATGGTTTTTGGGACCGGAGTAAGTTTTGACATATGTCGCTTCTTGCTGAACTTGCCATTAGTGAGCCTCAAGACTTCAAAAATTATCTCCAGGACATAGAGCGACGAGGATAAGGAAAGCTTTGAATATCTGATTCGGATGACTGTCGTGAGCACATAGAAAAAAGAAAGATAGCCTTTTGAGAACCTCAATTCCTGCAAAAGAACGTCTTGCAAGCCACTCTCCAGTTTCTAGCCAGTGGTAGGAGATACGAGAATCTGAAGTGTTAGTTGGATTGCAATATCTCCGCAAGCACTAGGAAAATAATCATTTACAAAAAAAAAAAAAAAACAGAAAACTTGTGCAGCTATTTTTGATGTTCTATAAGGAAGATTTCTTAAAAGGTATGTACAAACTATTTGTTAATTAGTTTTAACTCTACTCTTTTCTTCTTACTTTATTATAAATCCATAATTTACACATTTGTTTTTTTGAGCGCACAAAATTGGTTATTTGTCGCGCGAGAATAAAGCAGGGAGGGGTAACGAAATGAGTTATAAACACATCTTCCGAGAGCGACAATATCCTATTTTGCTTCAAAATTTATCCTATTACGTTTATTACTTATTTTTTAGGGTCTAAAAAAACACACATAATTTTCAGAAAAAAATAAATTTATTTTCAAAATCTATCTTTTATAAACTTTTCAAAAAACGATCAAATTTAAAGTCATCACATTACAAAAAAAAAGCTGTAAACAGAAAGATGCTGTTGTCAATGTAATAGCCTATTATTAAAACAAAAAACGAACAAATCAAAGATGTAAAAAGCTCAACCTTTAGTATTCATTGTCCTCGCTGACACCGGGGTAGATTCCAAAATACTGTTTGAGTTCATTCCGAACTATCTTGGTTGAGCAGTTTTTTCATGATTCGCTAGTGCTTGACCTGCGGTACGGTTTAGATTGCTTTGGCCGTTTGACTTTTGAGCAGGTTCTATGGTAAAGAAAAATTCTTAGGACAACGTACAGTTTGAGGGTGAAATATCTACTTTTTGTTGCTGTAATGTTTTTGCTGTACTTGTTGGTTGTAGATGTTGTGTTGTACCCTGATGTTGTAGTAGGGTTGTTTGATTTGGCTTTGCACATAATATGGGTCCAAACTGACTGTATGATGTTGAATTAATTTTGATCTTGTAAGAAATATTCAGCGTCAGACCGGCCTATACGGATATGGAGTGTTGTTTTGATGAGTGTCCATCAAATGGTTACAAGTGATGGTATATTTCGTTGGGGTTGGCTGTTGGTCTGTCAATATGGCCCGCAGATCGCTTTCAAAACTGCCTATATGTTACCGTGGAACAAACACTTCAGAATATAAGCTTTTCTGCTATTACTAGTTGTTGACGGTTCATATCTTCCAGTTGGAAGCCCACGTTGGTTTTTTACCAAAAAGCCCGGAACTTATTCTGATTACATAGGACAGACGTAACTGTATCCAAAAATCGGTTTCTTGTTTCTGTTTCAAAATATTCAGATATACTTTTTTCGGTTTGTTCGAGTAGTTGATCCTGGGTTAGACCTATCTTGATAACTGATGGGCGAACCACTTACTGGAGTGTACTTGATGGTGATGGGCGTCTATCAGCGTGTATCCCTGTCGATGCGTCATCTTGAGCCTGTAAAAAACACAAAAAATCTGGGTTAAAATACAAGGTTATATATAACAGCACGTCAATCAATCATAACCTCAATATATAACATTGTTAATTTTAATATATTATAATTTTAACCTTTTATGTTTTACTTTTTGCAGTTTCCTTGCTATGAATCGGACTGGATGATCATAGCTGTGGACTTCAAAAAGTACTGGCAAGTTGGAAACCTGTGTCGGCGTAATATAGACGGATACACACATAGCGATTCGTCGACACTCCGAAAAGTGGGTCATACTTCTACAACTACAAAAGGGGTTCCACTAGCATTGTTCTTTTTGCTTGTGGTCTATGCTGAATTCATGAATTCATCTGATTGTAAAATATTGTGGTTACTAATGGAAGGAGTATCCGAATGGTGGCGTAGCATTATGGAAACTTGATTTTGGAGAGTTGCTGGATCAAAATAAGGAATTGCACTTGCCGGTCACCAACATGCTTCGATGACTGGAAGAGACGTTTGCCTCACATTTTACAATTTGTTCCTTGGAGATGAAGACTTTTCCTCTGAATGGATAAAAATCTTATGAAGCCTCATCCAAACAAAGGGAATCACCCACGACGAAAAGATTTTCAACTTATCGGAATGAGCCGTGGCTAGGGAGCGTGGTGGTGAATGCGTCGTTTGGCATCTTAGCGAACTCCGATTTTAGAGTTCCTTCTTTCGACTCAATGATTGTTAGTCGTAGATGGGAGGGCAGAATCATTGTTTTGATTCGTGATTGTACTTTACATAATTTATCTACGCCAGAAATACGTCCAACCTTAACCTAACTCAAAGTAGTGTGGATTGAGAGGGACACTTCAGCCAGGCCAGTTAATTGAGGGTGAGTGGAGGCAGAACACGCAAGAACTTCTTGGTTTTAAATGAATGAGGCGGGATGGCAGAGAACAATCAATTTGCCAATGCAGTTCGAGGTTGGTATTAAAAGTTTCTTATGTATAAATCAACGAAAGAGGATGTGCTTGGATTTCGAAGAAAACATTATTAAATAAGGCGGTTGGACAGTTTCTCGGTATTGAGTGGTAAAACAAGTGCGGATGATCATCAGTTAACAATAACAAAGCAAAAATTATAAAATATGTTTGATTTTTGCTATGTTTAGTCCTATCTTTTTCAATTTGATAAACTAACATATTTGGGTTGAACTTTGTATAACATTTTTTTTCTTAATTCGTTTGAGAATACCATATACTGTGGTCTTATTTATATTTTAATTCGCCTAACTTTGGAAAAAAGCAATGTTGTAGTTTATTTTATAATTATATTGAACTTAGAAAAAAAAACTAAAGTGTATTTGTCTTTCTCCTTTAACGTATGCCTAAATATTACTGTATTGCAATTATAATATTGCAATTTTGATTAATATATTCATTCTTGAAATTTAACTCCTTTCACGTATTATGTAAACTTATTAGATTAAAAAATTAACTTATATTACCCTTCAAACATGTGACCAAAGAGCTTTTTAGACACCCCTAGCGATATGTTTTAACTATCTGAGGTATGTTACTCTGAAGACCAGTTCTAAGTAAAAATAACATATGGAACAGGGTAGATAGAAGTAAAACCAAAACAGATTGAAATTCCTAGGAAATATACGGGGCGATTTAATTCATCACCATGAGCAATTGCTCAAGGCTACACTCCCTCTGTGGGGTTTTAAGTTTAAATGACTGAATATCTAATAAACTGATTAAGGAAAACTTGCACAACATTAACAACGACAAAGGTTATGAGTTTCTATCCTAATTATTTATTATTATTTATTTATCATAATTATTAAATAGTTTTTTATCTTGGGGGCAAAATTATAGGCTATTGCAACGCTACCTACGAAATTAAGGAATAAAGTTGAATTCTTCTCAAACATCATTGACCATAATGTTTATACTGTTTTAATATAAATAAATTAGTTTTGTGCTGTTTTTTAAACTTTAATATAATTTATTGTAATCTGAACTTAAAACCGTACGAAGCGGTGTTGTCCAAATAATGATCCTAGCGGCTCAATCCCTCCTAAGTAAAAATAAGGAAAGTTAAATAAACAGTAAATTGGTAACAATTAAACTGTACAACTTACTTTGGTTATTTCGCTCCTGCGTTTCCGCATTCACACAACGTCCGGTCCCACTCCTTCTTCATTCTTCTTCAAGGGACGACAATACTTCTGGATCTTCTTGTCCGATCGAAGATACACCTTTCCTGACTAACCTCTTGGTCTGTTATGAAAAAGCGAGTAAATCAAAATAACCAATAGAGATGGTTCATACACATCATCCTGACCACTTTCCGGTAATCTTTGATTTTTCCAACCTTTTTCAGCTCTCATTCGGCAGAAACGATGCCCTCAAGGTTTTCGGGATTTTGGAATTTGACAAATTTCTCGTCGACAAACTCCGGATTAACTTCCTTGCATTTTTCAACGAGACCGGAATAATCCCTTCTTTTCTGATAATTTCTTTGTCTGGAATAATTTTTTACCTTTTCTTTATGTCCCATAATAGCTCGGTTGCACTCCCTATTAAGTTCAATATAACTCACACTCCAAAATGGTTTATATCAGTCGTTAAAACGACATTATGGAAACCTGGGCCCTCGCCTTCCGCATACAACAAATAACATAATTAACAAATCTCCAGTACTTACGCCACTGCACTAGGGAAACTGAGGTTTCTAGCCAGTCGAAGCCGCTCAGACAGGTATCCCCCACATCACAGCCCAACATGACAGGCCGCGCGCGGTTTTTGGAGTTGGTGTGGTGCTGGTCGTACCCAGCATCCCATACCCATACAAAACCACTACGCGCATGGCTTGGGTATGGAGCCCACACACTCTCGTAATGATGTGTTCGACAAGACGTTTTGGGTTCCCACACTGCTACGACCAAACATGGTTCAGATAGTGTGTGGGGGGCTTTATTCTGGTTGGAAGTAAGTCAATTCTGTAACATGTTGAATGCTGCTAATGTGTCAGTCAGCTGACTAGAGTCCTTTTTTCTTGTTGAGGCCAGTCTAACCTGACGGCATAGTTTTTTGTCAAAAAACTACAAAACATAAAAACATGATTTGTATTATTCAAAGGACAGTTTATATTTGTTAAATGGGTCATTGTAAATATAATTGTATGTTAGTCCTTAGTTTAGTAAGTTAGATAATAAAACTGTCTCAAAAAATAATTTTTTTTTTCAAAAAATATATGTTTTTAAAAACATTTTTTATGGGTGTAGGTTTTTAAAAAACCACTAACAATCTCAACGTTAAAAGAAAGACGAAAGTAAGCTGAATTAAAGGCATGTAAGTAATTTCTCATACCCTTAAATACTATTTTTTAAATAAATTTTTGAAAACCGCCAAAAACGCCCAGCATTCAACAGAGTTACAGGTCATTTAGTGCCAGCAACTCCAAAGTGTTAAGTAAGGTTAATTGTTGAATAAACAAACCAAAACCTATGGAATAGTAAGAAGAGGGAAGCGTAATCTCACGGAAAGATGTGAAGCACATCTGGCCCCCCGTTTCCCCAAAAAAAGCATCCGCAAAGCGTAGTGAGCCATCTCATTGCCCAATGTGTTGTCTGAACCTGAGTCTAGCCTCGTCTACTCCCACACTGCACCATGAACTGGTGGATCCTGGCCATGAAAGTATCCTAGGGTCTCATTGGCCACCAGCCCCCAGACACAACAGCTCTTCAATTAGTAAACGATCATATTCTATAAAGAATACACAATAAAGTCTAGTCCACTGAGTATGAAGCAAACCTAAGATAATATTATGTCATTAATCGCTAAGATTTATTGCCACTTGAGTGGTAGAGAATGAGCACTATAAGTAAATATACCAATTAATGTTTATGTGTACCAGCTACTAACTTCAATTTTCCAATCTGAAACAAAACAACAGAGAACATGTGGTGTATGTCATAACGAAAAGACAACATACATGTTTGTGTGGGTATCGCCGAATCTGCTAATGATATACAAACCCTATCTTGTACTTTATAAGCTTCGACTGATACTTAAAATTTCGTTATGGTAACATCTTCATGGAGCACTTGACAATATATAACTGTGAAGTAATGTACTTTTTCGATTTAGAAGATTGAAAAACAACATATTTTACTTAACTACCTCGTAAGGAACAATAAAACAAGTAATGCCTGCTTTTAAATATTTTTCTTTTGCATACGTTTTATTTTTAAAAAGTTGTGAATAAAACTGTCAGTTTTGTACTAATTTGTGGACAAATTAGATGTCACTGGATACTTATGAAGTATTTGTATGGTCAAAAAGGTCTGTGTTCTGTTTTGAATTAGATTCCCTACCATACCAATTCTTGGAAATTTGCTACAGATCTCTAAAAAAATAAAAATTGAATTTGTAGCTTGGATGGTAAACTAATGTGAGAATTTAAAAGGCCAATAAATAAATAAAAAATGAATAAACAAAATAAAAACTAAATAAATAAATTATAAACTAAAACACTAAAAAAAAATTAATGGTAGAAATTATTTAATTGATTTATTTGAAATGTTGCAGCCAGGAATAATTTAATGAGCCTGAAAACAGAACATACTAGACCTGAAACCGAAACTATACACCCACGACATAAAGTTTGTAATTGCTTACAGTAGCAGTAAGTGCAAAAACATCACAGTGATTCTACTACATCTAACTTGCCTTATCCACAGCTTCTCCAATGGTCATGGACTCGGCTGACTTGCCGTCCATCTGGTTACAGGCAGAATACAGCTTCATCACCGTGTCTCTGACACTTGCGAACTTGGGGTGCGACTTGTCTCTGGGGTCGCAAAAGTGCTCTATCTCTGCCATCGTGAACTCCCTGTATCAAAACATTTGCTAGGAAAAAATACTTTTTATAATCTTCTGACTAACACCGCGTCAAAAAGGTTACTCTAAAAACTAACATATAATAAAAAAATTAATGTCAAACAATATGTATCATGTATACTGCCTATTACGCATTCAAGGTTTTATTTTGTTGATTTATTTGCAGTATAGTCTATTATTGCATACTTCTTTTGTATACTAACCAAAAGGCATGTCACTAAACAGGTTTAAAACCACTATTAAGTTATGGTTAACAGAAAAATGCTTGTATAGTGTGAGTACTTTGATGTATAGGGTAACTTTTAACCTGCTTTTAGTCCTTTGGCATCATTGTATTTAATACATTTTTAGTTAATTTTACACCTGGACCACTAAATTGTAATTTGAAATTAGGCCTAGGCCTATTAAAACAAAATATTCACTGTTTTGACAAAGTCTTGCAAAATGACAAAAAATTTTACTTTTGAACATAGTAAAATGCATTTGTACTTAATAATTGTAGGCTAGTGTGGATTGTTGTTATCCTTTAACTGATGATGTTGTTATACACTTTGTGTTCTGACAATAAATGATTGATTGATTGTACGTTCAACACCTAAACCATCAATATTGTAGTTTTATCCTATTCCATTATATATTGGTTGAGAGTTAATATTAAACAATAATAAAGGTCATGTGGACGCTAAATATGAAACTAT
>NW_025789248.1:0-8042 GCF_021130785.1 Homalodisca vitripennis
TTTAAACCAAGATATATACAAACGTACATTCGTTTCAAAGTATTGCAATACATAACAACAAATTACAGAATTTTTTATCTATGCCTTTTATAGATGATTTATATTCTTTACTTTAAGGGGAGCGGGTCGTTCCTATCCCGCGCATGTTAAATTTACAAACTTTAGGTACATGTATTGTCAAAACTAAGTAAGTTACAACCTTCAAATTTTTTGTAGCAAAGAGTACTCCTTTATAAACATCTCTTGCAACTTTAGTAAAAAAATCTATAAAAAAAAATTTGTTTAGGAATTTTTAAATATTGTGTGTAAAAAAATTATTTTTTTATACCAAACATTTTTTTTTCTCATTTCTTTTTTTAGTTAGAATGATAAAAGATGCAACACCATTTGAAATTGCACTGTTCTATATGCATACCAAATTTCAATTCTCTAGCATTTATAGTTTTTGAGATACATGTACCTTTATATGAAAAAAACCAAGTTTCCGGGAAATGTCCGGTAAAGGCAAAAATGACTGCTAAACTAACCTTTTGCTGCTAAAACATCCCAGCTCCGTAGTCAGGGTCATCTGGGTCTTCATTTTCCTCTTCTAATGCAAGTTTTATTTTCCTCCTAGCAACTCTAGCCTCCTTGGTCATGTCTAAAGCAGATTTTTCTGCCTTTTTTCAATCGTATTGTATCAAAATGTTGCAATGCGGCAACAGACTTCTCGCTCAGTTTGATTCCTAGCTTGTTATACACATCCAATTTGCTGGTGAATCCATTATTAAAAGTTAAAACTGCATCATATATGCCAAGTTTTAGAGTGTTTAGCCTTACAAAAACATTTTTAGGCACCTTAGACCAGACGGCATTGTTGAAACTTTCGTTTGGTTTTGAGTCTTTTGGTCAAGGCATTTTTTTAGAAGATCCGGATTGGCTAAATCTCTATAAATTTGTTTGATCTGTACCATCACTTCATATGGCAAATTGTGTGACTTATGGCTGAAAGTCTGATGTAGGCTTCGGCTTTATTATAACCGCACCACGACTCCGGCCCCTTTGGACATAGGCCATGTTGCGGAGTGTCATCATTCGATATTTTGTGGAAATAAGTTGCCCACACATTTTTAACCATTTGTTGAAGATCTGATCCACCTCTTTTTATAGCTAGGCCATAATATTCTTGCAGCTTGTCTATGTCATTATTTGTTAGCCTATTCTTGCCCCCTATTGCTCTATTATCTTTTAGTTTTGTTTTTCCCAACCGTTTCTTCAATTCCCTTAGTCTGCTCCCCATTCTCTTCTTGACATGATTGACGCATTCCAGTTTTCTTACTTCTACTTCATCTCCATATGGCTTATCGTCAACCACCTTTTTAAAACCATTGCTGTCACCATCTCCTAAGTATCGTACATACCGTACATTTCGATCTCTGGACTTTCGGAAAACATCTAGGGCACCCGCAACTTCCATGCCGCCACTTGACCCTTCGTAGTTTTTGGAACATATATGATCAGTACTATTTTTTTTTTATTTTCATGTACAGTGCAGATTTGACAGTATTTGGACATTATAGAAACATCCAACACCTTGCCAGTATCTAATGATGTTACGCTGACAACCCCATTCAGTGACTTGTGTCCCCCTCCTTTGCCAAGACCCATCTAAACAAACCGTCAAATCTCTTTTTGACGTTTCTTCACACTCATTTACAGACACAGCTTCCTCAATTGCCTGCTTCATACTTTCACTAGCACAATTTTCAACAGCCTGATATATTATGTTACTACAAGGTCCTATTTTTTGAGGTGGTAAAGGTAAGTCTAATAATGAACACAGAATGTTACCTGCACTGATACCTTTTCCGATCGTTCTCATGCCGTAAATAAATTTCAAGTTTACCTCATATTTTCCATTCTCATTTTTTTTAGAGTTGTAAAAATTAGTTGATTCCAAACAAACACAACATTTCAGTTCAATATTCACAGCCAATCCAAATCTTTTCTTATCCGTAGTACAAAGTTCTATGCAGTCTTCGCTATCGCAGAATTTACATTTTACACATTTTTTTAATTGCTCACTAAATAAACTAAGATCCAAAATAACACATACCCATTCCAGTTCCTTCATAATTGTCATATTTATCAAAGGACAGTTTTTTAGAAGCAGAGCTAATGTTTGCATTAGTAGTAGCCTAGGGCTAGGGCTAGCAGAATCTGTTTGGGTATGGCCTAGATTTAGAGTCCAACTTACGGTACTTGTTTCCTCTAAACTCACGTTTAGATTTAGTTTTGTAACTAACCTTTTGCTCTTGGCATGGTTATAAGAAGTTGTAAAACACTTCAAGAAACAATACACACTCCTAATCTACCACTAACTATGAATAAAGTGCAACACTTTTAGTAAAACACAATTATCCGACACAAACACATATAACATAACCTCCTAAGCATATCAAAACAAATAAAGCAATATTCTATCTGTCATCTGTATTCCCAGTTGTCAGTACCAGGTTGACCAACAGAGCAAAGCCATAACATACTTATAACTAACACACATGATATATATGATTGTGTCAGCCAACATCTTACGAACTGCTGCAAAAAACTAGTGAACATCTTTTGTTTGTGAATTTTTTTTGGTAATTTATAAATTTATTTGAGCATTAATACTTACATATTTTTAAAATACACACTTTAAACTATTAAAAAATGCAATAAAAAATTTTTCTTAATTTTCATCGACCTGCTCCCCTTAACTCAGTATTTAAAGATATTAAATGACTTCTGAACCAAATTATTCATAAAACAGTTCATTTTTATATTTTTAATAAGGGTTGTAAAATTACTTTTTTTCTCTCTTTGCTGTAACACTAAGATTACGGATCAAATTTTAAATTTATTTATTAAAAAACATTTATAGTGTCGAAACGATCAGTTGGCTATGGAGTAATATCATTTTTATTTACCATAAAACCTTGCCTATATCACATGTGATAAAGTAATATGGTACAGGATTTGACTTCACACAAAGAACAGAAGCACCTTACTGCATATCATATGAGAATTGTGTGGCAGCAATACTGAGCGGTGACAACCGTTTTCTGTGCAAGCCACGATATGAACATAATACGTCAACTTGCATTATCTGTATATTTAGAATTGAGTAATTTTTTTATCTTCTAGTATAATGTTCGCTTTTTTGCATTAAATATTTGTGTATTAAAACACACTGAAAAAACTTCAAACGCCAAACAATCATTGCAAAGAGACTAAAAACATACGTTAAAATTCCTTGGTGTAACAATAAATCTACAAACTAATAATAATTTATTTATTAATGAGTCCAGAGTAAAATTGATTAACTAACTTCTCGCATCATTTAACTAGCAGTATTTAAACCAATCATCGGATATCTAAAATTGAATTTCTGCACAGTATAGATATTAATTAATTAATTACTATTATTACTATTATTTCCAGTTCACAAGTACTTTTCCAGAACAATTTTCAAACAGGATTAAAAATAAAATTCATTAGATCTTATTCTAGCTAACAAAAATAAGTGTAATTTTAATCCTAAAAATAAAAGTAGTGTTTTTTTGTTGATTTTATAACCTTTACACTCATTTACATTACGGAACGACGATTACGGCTTACCTTACATTCACATAAAATCACTCTTAAAAAAACAAAACTGACGTAAAAAGAGAAGAGATTTTAAATACACCTTTTGCTGAAGAAAAATGTCAAAACTATTAATTTAACTATTTGAAAAAATAAATAAAATTTAACAATATAAAACAATAAAAAAACATAAATAACGAGGACGAGATATGGACTAAAAAAAGATAGACTCATAAATTGATTTTTAGCACTATTTTATTCTAGAATTTTATTCATTATTTTATTTCAGTTATTATAAATTTATTTATTTCATGCATTTTTCAAATATAATTTCAAAGAAAATGAAGTAACCTGATTTTTTAAAAATACGAAAGATTTAGAGTTAAAATTACACAGACTAAATTATAGAATAATTTTTACAAATGATAATAATGAAAATAGTAGAAATTTGATTTGTGATGATTGTTAAAACATATGAAATGTAAAGTAAAATTACCAAAATTTGTATAAATAAAATAAAAAATATGCAATTTTAATGTAAAGGAATTGATTATTTTAAATTATTAAAAATAAACCATTTAATAATTAACAAAAACCAACTATCAAGACAAATATTTCATATCCCGTTGTAAACAAGAAGTAACTATGCAGTGTCGGTTAGTCCCACGACAATGTCTTTCCATTTTTTACTTGTACTTTCTTCTTTCTTGGTTATAATCATTTCGTATAATGTTGTTTTTTGGGTCTCAACCTATGTATTTCCTCACGGTAAACTAAATTTTCCTACTGTGAACATAGTTTTTTTTAAAATCCTGTATGCCATTATTGGGTTTTCTGTCTATAACTATGATACTTTAATTTCTAAGAGCATTTCGAGATTTAAAAGTTCAATTATTATTCAGTAAGTACCTTTCTCTTCCTAAATTTCTCCGATAATGGTCGGCACCTATAGGAATGGCCGTAACCACCACAAATTGATATTCTGAATTTACCACGCAGGAATAGATTGTGGTTAATATGTAATGACATATTCCTTCTCTATAAGATGGTCACTGGTAATACCCACTTTTTTTTCTTGTTTTTTTTTTCGCACAGAGATTTTAAAGATATCTTAGATTAAGACAATGGTAAGTGTTTTAAATTTACCAATTTTTACTTACGTCTGAACTAATTATAAGATAATTTTAAATGTATCTTTAAAAAGGAAATTTGAACGATTAATATATAAAATATGTAAAAATATACGTAATAAAAGGCCGTAATTAAGCATGTTTAAAATAATGGCCTCATTATTTTTGAACAGGACTGTTACTAAAATGTATACTATGCACTATCTAGATTATTGTTTCTATAACCAAGTTTAAAGTCGGTAACAAATTACGATAATTATCGCTCCTTATTGCTGCTTTGTTGAAAACACACCCACACTTCTATAGTCTACATCGTGATGATAAATGATATTGTGTAAGAAAACTTATTAGAACAAAATGTGGAAATGCTTTCACATTATTCACACCTCCTAGAAAATGCGCCTCCTGCAAATGAATTTATTGAAAATTTTTTTAGGGATATTTACTCAACGCATGAAAGTGTAAAAACACAGATTTATCATTCCAATATACTTCAATGAGGGTTTAATTCAGCATAACATGCTGCAAAAGCACATCTAACTTCCGGGTGGAGTTCATTCAGGTTTTGGATGTAAGTACATCCTCCCATACTTCTTAGATGCGTTATTAAGCACATTGACATGGTGGTTGTGCTAAATAAATACCCTTCCAATAAATGATATTGTTATTAGGCACATTTTGATGATCTCTGGGTTGCCACGTGTTTGCGTATCTTTAAACTTACGTCAAGTCTTAGGAATGCTATATACAGATGCTGCTGGATCATGTAAAAAATGTAAATAAACCCTTTCAGTTCGCTATGCGAATTTTATTTCAATACAAAGTAAAAGTATGCCACACCACGTATCATGTGCCTACGGTAAATACACATTTCAATATATCAGTAGTATATTGATTTAAATTTATTCCTGGAAGTCAACTTGTATCAGTATACATTGCCTTCAAAACTTTAGATTATACCAAGGAGACAGCCGCTAAAGTACGTAGCTTCTGACTATGCCGTAAATTATGTATTATTATTGTTTATTTTAATTCACTATACTCATTATAGATGTTTCGTTAATACATAACAATATTTGACGTCATGATTTATTAAGGAAATTTTGTATTAAGATCACAAGAAGTGAAAATTTGGGCTGACTTTGGTTGGTGAGAATAATTATGAGATCATAAAAACTGTAATAATAATCCTCATTTATTTATGTAAATTCAATTTTATTTGCTCAAAAACTGTATGGTTGAATTTTATTCACATAAAAGAACACAAATATGCTACTGATTACCGAGAATTTTACCAACTGATGTATAAGCGCGTTGCTTTTAATGTAATAATAATGTTAGTGTACACATTATAAGGTAGGTTTTGTTTCATGTCCTTTATAATTCTCATTAGAAGGTATTTTACAAATATATATATTTACAAAAATTAAAAGTCAACGAAAGGAGAACGCTACGGTTGTAGTTACAAGGAGAGGGAAATTACAGGGAGAGCACTTAACGAGCAACAAGCCTCACTCCCGGTAACTCTACTCTGTATAAAGTATGGCTGGTGGTTATATTACACGGTATATTACATCAATACCTTTATTTTTATCTAAAATTTTATGAACAAAGAATAAGAAATACAAAAACTAAATACGAAGTAAATTATGATTTAAAAAAACAGTGTATTGTTAGTTTGGCCTATAGATCGTCGTAGTTTGGATAAGATCATCTTAATCTGTTAACTAAATGTAAGTGGCTAATGCCTTCCTACGAAATTAAATGTATCTTTGTACAGAAAATCACAACTATCACTTGTATAGTATACAACCGTGTATCACATATTGGTGATTTTTTTGCTTTTTGTAAACATACACGCCAGGTCTCGCACCAGACTAGATTTTAACACTAAAATTTATATTTTACAATATCAAGCTAAAATCATCATATTCCAAATCTTAGTGATAATATAATAACATAATATTATATATATAATGCTTAGTTATTAACATATAAAATATGTTTATGTTCCTCATCAGAATTTATATTTGTCTGTTTGACAACTTTTTAGTTACCAAAATAGTTTTATTTAAATTTCATCACATAATAATCTTAATGCTTACTAAAAGGTGTTTTAATATACAATAAATTACAGTACAAAAGGAAAGACACGCTGGTCGAGACAAATAAACCAAAGTACGAGTATAAATAGAAAATATATATTTTCTTTGTAGCTTAAACTAGTTGTCTCAAACTGTATTGTATTATTGACAGTTTGTTCAATCGGCAGTAAACTATTGTACGTCAAAACCAAATCAGTTTTTATTTGATTAATTAATGCAACAGCGCCACGTGATTGCAGCTACGGTGATTGCCAATTTAATTCTTCGCTTTTCTTTTGTGTATTCCGATTTTTAATGACTGACATAGTAGTTTATACAGTTTTAAAGGGAGATACTGCTACAGTAAATACATTTATCGATATGACGTGCGAATGAATAGATGAATTTTACCATTGAAACTATTTTATTTTCAGTTGGATTTCTATACAGTTTATAACTGTACAAAATATAGTTGCTTCGGCCGCAGTATGTACAGTGTATATCTCCATACAATAATTAATAGTTACGCCATCGCTAAACAGTTTACTTCAGGAAAATGCATTATTATTGGCTTTTTTAAATATAAAAACTACTTTGTCAGAATGTTCATAAATAGTAACTAAATAAATGGCAAAACTTTAAGAATAAAAAATTAATTTCATAAAAACTAAATCAGGATTTTGTTTCGACTTCGAAATGTGTGATAGGGCAGTTAGTGCATGCTAATGTGGTGCTACAGAAATCTAGTTAGTATTTTTGTATGTACATTTATGTCATTACATGAAATTATTGTACTTCACACATATATTTCTTATATATCCTTGCCACCATTTGTACCTTTCAGCTACATCGCATGAACATTGTGAGAAGATAATGGCGTGGAACTGGCCTAAAGGAGAGAATGTTAGAGCAGACCCCTAATTTAATGTAGCACCTTTTTCTCCTTATAAAAACTCTTATGAATTCAATACATGCAACATTTTTTTAATTTGTAGATGCATAGTTATTTGAAATTGGTAATTTGGTTTTTCATGAGGACACCTAATAATTATTGCAACACAACTTTGTTCAAGAGAAATGGTACTTGACTAAAATTGTACTTACTAAGAAAACTGTAGCTACTTACTTGTTTTCTTCTTTTCAATTTTTAATAATGTAATTTAACGTAAAATTTTAAATAAAAACCAATACTCTGAGATATTATACTCGTATATATTGT
>NW_025789249.1:0-8502 GCF_021130785.1 Homalodisca vitripennis
TATTAATAAAAGCTCCAACAGACGACCGCGTTGGCCTACCCGTATTATTAAACAGGGATGGTAAAACCATTTGTTTTCAATTTATAAAATAATCCCAACTTAAAAAGTTGATTGCAATCATCTTAAATAAACGGTCTGGATAAATTACAATTGAATGAAGGGGGGAATTTCAACTTCTCCTTACAAATGTATATAACTTTTTTAACTTGTAATGTTGCTAATTGTCTGAAATCCTACTATATCTTTAAGTTATAGGCACTTTTTCTGTTCTGTTCTGTCTGTTTTTACAATAAATGTAAATGAAGTATGCCAATAAAATTAAGTTCACATAGACTGTTATAACTATGTATAGGGTCAATCACTTGATCCCGTGGGAAATATAAAGGTTAAATTACACTTGAAAACATCCTGTGGTAATAAAATGGAGAGCGACAATAAAAATTGAAATACAAAAGTTTGCCTTGATTTTATTTCACTGATTTTGGAAAAATGGCATGATAAAGAAAGAATTTCCAACGGAAGAAAAAGTTTTAACAACACTAATGAATGCCCAGAGATTCTGTTCCAGTTATTATAATATTTAAAATATATTTAAAAGTGACACTTTCCAACACTAGCGATAAGCGGTAGGGCTTACGGGCTACATATAATCGAAATAGTTCGATTCCATGTGGAGGTCAATACCAATCTTTGCAAACGCGTGTTTGGACTGTTTTGGACGTGTTTTTGTAAACTGAATACAAATGCCTATGGCGTAGATAAAACGCCATTAAAATGAAAACTAAAAACAGGTTTTTGTTACTTTTATTAACTGAACATTCAAAGATTACGAGTAAGAATTAAAAACATACAAGATAGCATAAAAATAGACTAGGTAATTTTAGTTGATAAGATCAATCCTAAAGCAGTTGGCTTTAAAACAGTTGAACTATGTCAGTCCAATGTTGAGAACGAGTTAGAAAACGCTGAGAGAAGAGAGTGTTTCCTGCGTAGAGTATAGATGACAAATTGTGAATGAATTTTGGCGGTGAGAGCGAGACTGAAGGATAAAGTAGGTGAAGGAGTCGCCTTCCTGGAACCTGGAGTTGGAAATGGAGGCCAGGGGAAGACATATGGAGAATAGCAAATAAATATCAACGCTTTTAGGAGAGAATTATAGGAAGGCGTTTGGGGGAGTGAAAAATTTGTATATTGAATGTTAAAATAACACCTACAATAATTGGCATTGGTGAGTATACTCAGCATGTTATTATTTAATGTAATTTTTAGATTTTAATGGATTATTTTACATATTTTAAAATCGTTCCCCAAGTAAGGTTTACTTTGCAATATGAAAATTAAAACTAATAATCTGGATGTAAGGTTTTATCAAGGACCAAATAGTGTTCTGGTTTTCAATGAGATAAAAAAACATGATTGGAGATCATTTACTTATTTTTGAAATGCTTATAAAAAATATCTCTTTGCTAATATAAATCTTGTGTGCTTATGTTTATGAAAAGATTTGTGATAGGAGCATTAGCCATGGGTCCCTGAAAACTTAAAATCATATCTTACATGTAATATAGACTATAAATGTAATGTAATGAAAACATAGCATTAGTGTTATTGTGTTTAACCATGGTTTCTTTATAATACTCGTTTATAAAATTTGTGTTAGGTGTGTGAAACTTAAAACTAGTTTACATTTTGAGATTGATCAAGGTTATTTTAATTCTTCGCTTTATGAAAAGATCTGTGATGGAACTTAGGTAACTGAAACTTAAATAATATCTGTGCATTGTGATTAACTCATGTTATTTATCCATGATTTATAAAATCTGTGTTACGTATTCATAATAAAAATGAATGTATGTAAAAAAAAATAATAATTTAATTACACTCGGTGGTAAGTGGGGAGAATAAAAAAAGTTTAAGAATTACAAATGCAACCTTTTTGTTCAGTATAACATTTTTAGTTAAAAAAATTAATGGATTAAAAACTAGTTTTTAACTATATTGGAAAGTGGGGTTTGGGTATTTTTTACATTTGACTTTCACTAAATCAACTAATTGAACAATTAAAAATAATGTTTTTTTGTACTTTTTACTAGTTTGATAGTAAAATATGAATTGTAGTAGGCCTACAGTGAATGAAACTATCAATTATTTTTCAAGAGTATCTAGTTTAACAGAATTTGTGGAACAAACACAAATAATAAATAAGACAGAATTTCGAAATTAGAAACAAATAAAAACAAATTATTTTTGTCCCCAATAATGTCAAAAATAGGTTAATCTAGCCTCAGCACTAAATTAATAGTAATTATTGGATATAGGGCATAATTCTGTTCAAGCAGCAAATGTATCCAAAATACTAATATTAAATTACTGATAATTTCGTAATGTTAAAAACATTAAAAATAAAAAAATTTTGATTTCGGTTAAAAAAATGAATAGTTTTTTAAATATAAAAGTATACAATTAGTTTATTTTCGGTTTATAACTAGGTTAGCTCATACATAGTTGTAAAACTTCCCACTAGTTACATACCTACAGAGGTCTAACAACTAAAGTGGAAATACCCTAACGGCTATAAAGCTAAACAAGCTTATAATCAGTAGCAAAACACAAAACGGTGAGAAAAACTAATCTATACATAATTCTTGTAAATTGGTTAAACCTTATAATACAGCATTTTTAACCCAATTAGGCTTCAGTTCAATACTTATTTCAAATTTTATTAAATGTTAAAATTTTTAAAACATTTACGATGCAAACACATTCTTTTTTAGCCAACTTTAAGACTAACAACACTTTTAAAGAACTTTATGTGACCAATTTATCTTTTCCCCCCTTTATTGATTTTGTTGTAGATGGAGCTATATATTGGTACTGGATAACTTACTTACATTTAAAACATTAAAACCAAATATTTAACACTTTTATTATTTTGTGGGAAAACATCTGGCTTTTCCCTTCAAGAAACGAATAACATCTTTGCGCCAACAACAAATAATTAAAAGTGTTAAAATAATTGCTTTAAATGGTTTTAATGTAAAGTAACTTATTGAATTTTACTTTGACGTTATTTTTAAAAACTATTATTAAAAACTAAAACAAAATGTTCATCATACATTGATTTTGTATTTTGTGCCACAACATGTTTGTGCTGTACTGTGATTAATGCTACTGGCCCGACTACACTGTACCCTCACGCGTTTACAGTAATTGGTATGAATATTTAATCAATTGTACTAGTTTGACCTTAGGCGAGTCTATCGTTTATTACTAACATTATTGATTTGTGTTTGGTATACAGCATGTTTGTGCTGTTGCTATGGTTTAGTGCTCCTTCTGGCCCTTCTGTACACTCCAGGTATACGAGTCTGTATGAATATTTAAATAATTGCCTAGTTTGACCTTAGAGAGTCTATATCGCTTATCACATATTGATTTGTGTTTGTAAACAGCATGTTTGTGCAGAAGTATTGGATTAGTTTCTTCCCTTCTGGCCTTCTGTACACTCAGGTGTATACATTATGTATGAATATTTAAATAAATTGCCTAGTTTGACGCTTCAGGAGAGTTCTTATCCGCTGATCACATATTGATTTGTGTCTTGTTAGTTAATAAACCATGTTTTAGTGCACAGAACTATGGTTTAGAGCTCCTTCTGGGCCCTTCTGTACTACCCTCAGGTATTACAGTAAATGTATGGAATATTTTAAAACTATTGCCTAGTTTGACCTTAGAGAGTCTAATCGGCCTATAATATATTAATTTAGGATTTTTTATAACCTTTATGCCTTTAAGGTTATTTAAAACCAACCTATAGAAGAGGATATTATAAATCTAGTTTTTTTACAAAATCTATAAACCCTTTATTTTGTTGAAAAAAATTAGGTTGCAACATTACTAGTTATAAAAATCATTGGAAATGAATTTTTATAATTACAGGAGAAAACGGGTTTTAAAAAACATACTTTTAGGAAACGTATTAAAAATCCGAAATGGATTTCCTTGAATTTGGAAAAGAGGACGAAAGGTATTCTTTAAAAAAAACAGCGTGGAAAAAAACAATTTCTAAAAGTTTTTTTAACGAGTCTCCTGGCTTGAATTATAGGAAAGCTTGACTCGCTTCCTTAACCGATACACAGAAGGAGGCCGGCTAGTGCAACAACAGCCAACATTTACCTGTGCAATATGTAGCTAGTGACATATTGTGGTGCACGACTACTGGCTACCAAATACACTAAGACAGTTGTTAACTCTTCAAAACAATAGAGTAAATAAATATGGTTTAGTTTTGATACTCTGTGATCAACGTTTTGATTGGCTTATTGAGACAATCTACTAGCCGTACGAAGCAGAAAATAACAACGTGACTAACAGGAATCATGCCCGGACTGCGGATATGAGGTGTGTGTAACTACTTTCAGTCAGTGTTTATTTTTTCAGCACATGACCCACGGACTTCACCTGCAATTTTATATGCAAAACCTTTAGATTCTTCTAATAGAATAGTTTCCAAGATTTCCATTAACACTTCAACTATGTTACACCAAATGTAAAGGAAAAGACTCCAAAGTCGAAGTGTCATTACTATCCTTAGTATAAAAGCACTTGTAATCTATTACTATAGGATCCTATTATATTAAAAAAAGAATTAGTCATATATCATTAGAATTAGCCATCAGGTACCCTATTTATAAGTTTTTAGTTAATATAAGAAGAACTGTGGTTAAGCAACAAAGGCTTAAGGTTAAGGTTTCTTCTTCTAATAAACTTATATTATTCCTACGGAAGATTGGAGTTTGCTATTTTTGCTCGCTCCGACGAAACAATATGAATAAATTTACCCTATTGTAGACCTGTATTATAATTTTGTGTTAATTAGGTTGGATTCAAAACAGTAAGGTAATAGTTTTCCTAAAATAGTATGAATATAAATATTGTTATTAAACAATTAAAATCTAAAATCAACATCTATAAAACTAACACATTTTAAACACTTTATACGTTGTGACAAAGTGTGGTTGTTTTAATTGTAACGATGGTACATGAAACAGGTAAAGTCTCTTGGTTCCTAAATCACATGTTCGCTGTATCATACTATTCCTCGTGTTTAGATCAGGAATTATTTCAGTCTTATATACCTAATCCGAATCGTATCCTTCATCAGTGATAAATGGATGCGCTGTTCCCTCGACGATTTTATGTCATAAAAAATCTCGTTTATCTCTTGTCTAATCCGTACTATGTCGTCACGGAGACGAATTGGTTTGTTGAATCATGGTCTCAATCCCTACTGTTTTTATTCGTTCAGCTCAATTTAACTATGTGAACCCACAATGTCTACCGAACACTAAATTCAATAGACTTACATGTACACATTCACCCATATTGTCTTCATTAAGTAATCCAGAATAAATGGATTGGTTTGCATTTTTGTTATGATTGTTAAAATAAATGTGTTGTTACTTTTCAAACTCTTATTTTAGGTTTCGTCTATATAAATGAAAACAATTGAAAATAGTTTTTGACGTGACAACGTCTTAACTTAGGTTGCGGCTCGGCGTCACTCCTGAAAAAGTGTACCGCCCGAGGTAACGTTACGATGCCCGTCCAGTGGGTCCGCCGCACGGGATCCGCAAACGTGACTGTGGTCCCCGCCGTAAAGCAGATAACTATGTTTATTCGTGAAAATGTGGAGTGCTTAGATTCGTCATTTACAACAACTACAACAATAAAGGTAAATAATTGTACACTGATATTTCATTATCGTAAACTATGATTGATTGATTAATTGTTAGATTGACACAAAAGTTGAGAAACTGAGTTTATAGGTTATGTCATACTATTGACAAATGTTGATAGTGTTAAGTAAATTATTAGTTTAAATCACTCTGCAATCAATCGTAATTCAGTCGATTGAGAAGAAACAGCGCGTATTGCTAGTCAAACATTTAAAATAACAAATATAACCTCTAACCTGTCATAACAGTGCGACCAAACAAACGAACTAAACCGACCAATCACCACGCGCGGAGTTAGAATTTAACTGTGTTTAGCAAGAATTTCAAATTCAAATTTTAGTAAATGTTTTATTCAACTTTACCATTTACAATAACAAATTTTAATTAATTTCAAATTATGTACAATGTTTTAGTAAACAAAATATATTTCTATAGTTAAAATTTGTGCAATTCTTATTTTCATTCAATTCCTTGTTCCTATTGTGCAATTTAATAATATTCATATCAATAAATATTCTACCGAGAAAAAGACGTTGTCACGTAAAATCTTCGCCCGTAAAACCGACTTTACAGGCAACCATAATTTTTTTAATTAATGAAACATATGGTCGTGCTGTCATATCACAATGTTTAGATGTTATATTGATAAGATTTAACAGGCTATTTAAATTAATATTTCGTAACTTTAGAGACAAAGATGGGGGTTTTAACTGGTTTTTAAACCAGAGGGGCGTATCTGGAGGGATTTTAGAAATAAGAACATGCCTACTCGTATATTCAATCCAGGGACTCTAAGAATGCCCATGTAAAATTTCAGTAGAATCGGTTGAATAGTTTATGCGTGAAAGCAAATAAACAAATAAAGGCACTTCTCATTTACAATATTATTAGGGTAGTAATCTTTTCGTAATAAGTACTACATAATATTTATACGTTAATATTGAATCTGTTTGCCAGTATGATTTACGCGATTGTATTCAAATACATATACACGGCCATTGTGTAGATGACTGTTGTATATTTTGTTCGTAGTTTACTAGTATTTATTGATAGAATATATTATTTCTTCTTATTTGCACTGCACGAACGCGCGTACGAGGAGAACGATTTTTTACCTAACTTACATCCTGTGAATGATTTTCTATATTTAGAAAATGCACGATTGAAACAATGCAATTGCAAGAAAATTTTTCGGGAACTTGGAAGACTTTAACGATACTAAGAACGTTCCGTGTTTTGAACGTGTTGGAACATTAATTTATAGTGAAATACAATTTTGTACTTCCCATTCTCTCCTAGGAGTCACAGTTTCTTACATATGTAGCTTTTACGCAACGGTGATTTAAAATATGTTTTTAATAATAATAAAATTAATTATGATATAAATAAAAGCACATATGAAGTAATTTTACAGACATGAAATGATCTTTTGTTTAAAATGGAATTTATAGAAGTAACTTTAGAGAATCCTTTGTTCTTTTAAAAACAATAACCGTAAAAATAGTGAGAAACTAATATTTTACAATACGTACAACTTAAAATTTATATCAAATTGTCGAAATACATTGAGTTGTACTTTCAATTATAACAGTACTACTAGTATCTATATTTAGCACTATTGAGTACCATCTGAGAACTCATCACTTTATTATTTTTTAATAATATTTTGCATAATTTCTAGTACCAGTCAATGATTATAATGAGTAGATTTAATGGCATATTCGAAAAAAACAACACACGTTTATATATAATAAAGCTGTTTCCCGCGGCTTTGCACACCTTTTGTAAGCTCCGCCCGTGTATAAGCGCTTCTGGTTTAAGTGAATTATTGTTCCAATTGTGCCACGATGAAGAAAATCTGTCAAAATAGCCATTTTATACGTACATGTGCACTTTATTATAAAGTGGTCTAACACTTAAGCTTTAAGTTCAAACTGATGTTTATTTTAAAGACAGATCATAACTTACATATATCATAACTTAGCGCCTTCAAACAATGTTTGGCAATTTTATATAAGTAACTGTCTCGTAATTGCAGTTTACAATATGCAGGCGCCTTAAAAACTTGTATGTTTTGCAATATTACCTGATGGTGAGTGACATCAATGGGAATAGTAATAAACGTGAAAATACATATAAATACAAATATTGGTCATAATGATTGGTCAAATATTTTACGATTATATATATATATATATATATATATATATATATATATATATATATATAAATTAATTAAAACGGTTTGTAGTACTCAGATGTTTGTGTGTCAAGAGTTTGGTTGGTGCCCAAGAAATTTGTTGTGACCAACTTCTCAGTAGACAGACAGACAACTTGCAGAATAACTGTGATTTATTGCCACTGTGTTACCCATTAGTTGTGTCTGAATTCTAGGGCAATATAAGATCAATCTTACGTGCATTTCCATCTGCATTGAATTGATAAATAAGGTTGTAGTTAACAACATTGTATAAGGAAGACAGTTTTGAAACTCCTACATAAAAAAATTTCTTGATACTTTAAAAACAATCAAATTCCAACAAAGCACGATTAAATCTTATAGAATATTAGTTTTATTAGAAATAAAAAAAAAAAAAAATTGTAACTGAAATGCACGGTGTTGGCCAACCGTAGACCATTTTGTCCCATTAGAACAGCTTAAAAAAATCACTCTGTATATCTAAAATAAACCATTGTAATATTTCAGTCTTCACAAAATGTACCTACTTCTTCCGACGGAGCTGGAAGAGTATTCAAATAAAAA
>NW_025789250.1:0-8464 GCF_021130785.1 Homalodisca vitripennis
TGTTTCTATGCTTTTAATAAGAAAAAATCTAAAAATAATTTTATTTTCATTTCTGTACTTCTATCAGAAATTATTAATATTTTTAATTGCCCATAAATCAGTTTTGATACCGTATATTTATTGCTCTAATTTCAATCTCCGTATTCTTTAATCGTTTATTAGCGTGTTTTTGAATGAATATATTTTAGGTGTATAGAGTTTAAATTTACATACAAATCAATGTCCGCTGTCTAGTTGTATAATTTATGTGGATGTCATTTGCTTTGATTTCTCATATTGTTGGTGTGTAACGGCGTTATAAGGTTGACTATGATTAGTGACGAAACGTGTTTTCTAACTTTAGTATCGAAATTGTTTTATTTTAAAACGGGTCTTTTGAAGTTTTAAATCTTGAGACTATTGTCAAGAGCGTACCTAAAGTCAAGAGATTTGACTTTGTGGCTGTCGGTACAGATTGTACTTTTCAATACTAATCCAGTTCGTAACTATAAAACTGTTATTGACTTAAAGGATAACAGGATTTCGGATATTTACCTACGTCATATGTTACAAAAGGATAACTTTTCGAGGATTGGAATCTATCCTCTTGGCTAGGTGGGGGAATGGGGTATTAATACATACAAAAATAAAGAACAGAAAGACGAAAAGAAGAGAAATAAAAGGATTTAAACATATCCGAAAGCTGCTTGGAGTCCAGTCTAGGTGTTGCCTGCACAGAGAAATCATGTTTTCCTTTCAATACTTGAAGATGTTATAAACGTTTATGCATTAATCCGTATTGATATAATTACACATTCGCAAATAGTTACGACACTTCTTAAATATCTATGGCAGCAATTGAAATGATAATAGAAATAGAAATTTGTAGTAAATACTGCAATTAAAACTTTAGCATTTAATCGTTTTCCCACCATCTAACTCACTCATGTATGTGTCTTAGGTCTTTTCAATCCATCAAATTAGTTTAACGTTAGTTGGAGAAACATTTATGTTAATCTTCTAGTCAAAGCTATTACTGCGACAAATAGATGACATTTAGGGCTTGAAAAACCGGTGCGTGAAACCCACTGTGTCAGTCAGTTAGTGGTCGGACAGTATCTCTGATCAGTCAGTCTACACACGGTGCAGCTCGTGCTACCTACGAGAGCGTGTGTATGTACCGCAGCTAAACCGGTGCGTGAAACCCACTGTGTCAGTCAGTTAGTGGTGGGACAGTATCTCTGATCATTCAGTCTACACTCGGTGCAGCTCGGTGCTACCAACGAAGAGCGGTCCCGTGTATGGATCCGCAGCTAAACCGGTGCGTGAAACCCACTGTGTCAGTCTGTTAGTGGTTTGGGACAGTATCTTCTGGGGGGCGATATTTTTTTTTTCCCCCAGTCCAAAGTTCTGTTTTAACACACGGTTGCAGCTCGTGCTACCAACGAGAGCGCGTGTATGGACCGCAGCTAAACCGGTGCGCGAAACCCACCGTGTCACTCAGTTAGTGGTCGGACAGTATCTCTTGATCCAGTCAGTCTACATCCACGGTGCAGCTTCGTGCTACCTACGAGAGCGCTGTGTATGTACCGCAGCTAATCCCGGTGCGCGAATACCCACCGTGCTCACTCAGTTAGTGGCTCAGGACAGTAGTATCTCTGATCAGTCAGTCTACACACGGTTGGTGCAGCTCGTGCTACCAACGAGAGCGCGTGTATTTGTACCGCAGCTAAACCGGGGCGTGAAACCACACTTTGTCAGTCGTTTAGTGGGCTGGACAGCTATCTCTGATCAGTCAGTCTTAAACGGTGCAGCTCGTGCTATCTACGAGAGCGTGTGTATGTACCGCAGCTTAACCCGGTGCGTGAAACCCACTGTGTCAGTCAGTTAGTGGGTCGGACAGTATCTTTAATCAGTCAGTATACCACACGGTGCAGCTCGTGCTACCTTACGAGGGCGCGTGTATGGACCGACAGCTAAACCGGTGCGTGAAAACCCACTGTGTCAGTTCAGTTGAAGTGGCGCTGATGGACAGTATCTCTGATCAGTCAGTAATACCAAACGGTGCTGCAGCTCGTGCTACCTACGAGGAGCGCGTGTATGAAACCGCAGCTTAAACCGGTGCGTGAAAACACACTGTGTCAGTCAGTTAGTGGCGGGGAGAGTATCTCTGATTCAGTCAGTCTACACACGGCTGCAGCTCGTGCTACCTAAGAGGGCGCGTGTATGGGACCGCAACTAAACCGGTGCGTGGAAACCACTGTCGTCAGTCAGTTAGTGGCCTCGGACAGTATCCTTTAATCAGTCAGTCTACACACGGTGCAGCTCGTGCTACCTCCGAGGGCGCGTGTATGGACCGCAACTCAAAACCGGTGCGTGAAACCCACTTGTGTCAGTCAGTTTTAGTGGTCGGACAGTATCTGTGATCAGTCAGTCTACACACGGGTGCAGCTCGTTCGCTACCTACAGAGGAGCGCGTGTATTGGTACCGCAGCTCTAAACCGGTGCGTGAAACCCACTGTGTCAGTCAGTTAGTGGTGGGACAGTATCTCTGATCAGTCAAGTTCTACACACGGTGCTGCTCGTGATACGCAACGAGAGCGCGTGTATGGACCGCAGCTAAAACCGGTGCGCGAAACCCACCGTGTCACTCAGTTAGTGGTCACGGACAGTATCTCTGATCAAGTCAGGTCTCACTCACGGTGCAGCTCGTGCTATCTACGAGAGCGTGTGTATTGTACCCGCAGCTTAACGAGTGCGTGAAACCCACTGTGTTCGTCAGTTAGTGGTCGGTACAGTATCTCTGAATTCAGTCAGTCTTCACACGTTGCAGCTCGTGCTACCTACGAGAGCGCGTGTATGTACAGCAGCTAAAACCGGTGCGTGAAACCCACTGTGTCAGTCTGTTAGTGGTGGGACAGTATCTTTAAATCAGATCAGTCTACACACGGTGCAGCTCGTGCTACCTTACGAGGGCGCGTGTATGGACCGCAGCACCTAAACCGGGGTGCGTGAAAACCCACTGTGTCAGTCAGTTAGTGGCTGGACAGTATCTCTGATCAGTCAGTCTACACACGGTGCAGCTCGTGCTACCTACGAGGAGGGCGTGTATGAACCGCAGGCTTAAACCGGTGCGTGAAAACACACTGTGTCAGTCAGTTAGTGGCTGGACAGTATCTCTGATCAGTCAGTCTACACACGGTGCAGCTCGTGCTACCTAAGAGGGCGCGTGTATGGACCGCAACTAAACCGTGTGCGTGAAACCCCACTGTGTCAGTCAGTTAGTGGGTCGGACTAGATCTCTGATCAGTCAGTCTACACACTCGGTGCAGGTCAGTGCTACCTACTGAGCTAGAGCGCGTGTAATGTACGCAAGCTAAACGGTGCGTCGGAAACCCACCGTGTCAGTTCAAGTTAGTGGTGGGGAAGTATCTTTAATCAGTCAGTCTACACACGGTGCAGCTCGTGCTACCTACGAGAGGCGCGTGTATGGACCGCAGCTAAAACCCGGTGCGTGAAGAAAACCCACTGAGTCAGTCAGTTAGTGGCTGGGACAGTATCTCTGATCAGTCAGTCTACACACGGTGCAAGCTCGTGGCTACCTACGAGAGCGCGTGTATGAACCGCAGCTAAACGCGTGCGTGAAAACACTACTGTGTCAGTCAGTTAGGGGCTGGACAGTCTCTGATCAGTCAGTCTACACCGGTTGCAAGCTCGTGCTACCTAAGAGTGGAGCGCGTGTATGGACCGCAGCTAAAACCGGCGGTGGCGTGAACCCACTGTGTCAGTCAGTTAGTGGTTCGGACAGTATCTCTGATCAAGTCCAAGTCTACACAGGGCTGCAGTCGTGTACCTACGAGAGGCGCGTGTATGGACCGCAGCTAAACGGTCGTGAAACCACTGTTGTCAATCAGTTAGTGGATGGACAGTATCTCTGATCAGTCAGTTCTACACACGGGCTGCTCCGTGCTACCTACGAGAGCGCGTGTATGGAACCGCACAGCTAAACCGGTGCGTGTAAACCCACTGTGTCAGTCAGTTAGTGGCTGGACAGTATCTTTAATCCAGTCAGTCTACACAACGGTTGCAGCTCGTGTCACTCTACGAGAGCGCGTGTATGGACCGCAGCTTAAACCGGTGCGTTGAAACCCCACTGTGGTGTCAGTAAGTTAGTGGCTGGTCAGTATCTCTGATCAGTCAGTTCTTACCACACGGTGCAGCTCGTGCTACCTACGAGAGCCGCGTGTATGGACCGGCAGCTAAACCGGTGCGTGAAACCCACTGTGTCAGTCAGTTAGTGGCTGGACAGTATCTTTAATCAGTCAGTCCTACACACGGTGCAGCTCGTGATACCTACGAGAGCGTGTGTATGGACCGCAGCTAAAAAACCGGTGCGTTGGAACCCACTGTGTCAGTCAGTTAGTGGACTGGGACAGTATCTTTAATCAGTCTGTCTACAAACGGTGGCAGGTCGTGCTACCTACGAGAGCGTGTGTTATGGACCGGCAGCTGTTTCCTGTCCTCCTGGAAACTCCATTAAACGTTCCAGTTTCGTGTCAGTGATCATGGAGAATTCTTATCCGAGTCCAAGCAACTGATAAAACAGACACCAAGCATTCTTACATATTATCAGTTTCACCTTAAAACTGAAATGCGATCTAATCAGGTAAATTTATTTTTGTTTAATGTATGCTATTAACAATGGCTTGATAACAAGGCTACGGGACCATTTTGCCATTGTTTTGGTTACAAAAGATATAACACATACACGTTTCCAAGGATTGGAATCTCATCCTCTTCGTCAGGTGGGGGACGTATTAGTACATACAAAAATTACGAACAGAAAGAAGAAAAGGAGGTAAAAGAAAAATGGTTCAAACATATACAAAAGCTGCTTGTATGGAACACGCAGCTAAACCGGTGCGTGAAACCCACTGTGTCAGTCAGTTAGTGGCCTGGACAGTATCTTCTGATTCAGTCAGTCTACCACACGGTGCAGCTCGTGCTACCTACGAGAATGCGCGGGTATGGGACCGCAGCTAAACCGGTGCGTGAAACCCACCTGTGTCAGGTCAGTTAGTGGCTGGGACAGTATCTGTAATCAGTCAGTCTACACACGGTGCAAGCTCGTGCTACCTACGAGAGCGTGTGTATGGACCGGCTGCCTAAACCGGTGCGTGGAAACCCACTGTGTCAGATCAGTTTAGTGGGCCAGGGACAGTATCTTTTAATCAGTCAGTCTACACACGGTGCAGCTCGTGCTACCTACGAGAGCGTGTGTGTAAGGACCGCACGCTACGTTTCCTGCCTCCTGGAAACTCATTAAACGTTCCAGTTTCGGGTCAGTGCTCATGGAGAATTCTTATCCGAGTCCAAGCAACTGATAACAGACACCAAGCATCATACATTATTATCAGTTCAACTTTAAACTGAATGCGACTAATCAGTAAATATATTTTTGTTTAAAGTTTCGCTATTAACAATGGCTTGATAACCAAGGCTTCGGACATTTGCCATTGTTATCGGTTACAAAACGATATAACACAACGTTTCAAGGATTGGAATCTTTCCTCTTCGTAAGGTGGGGGACGTATTAGTACATACAAAAATTTACGAACAGAAAGAAGCAAAAGGATGGTAAAGAAAATGGTTCAAACATATACAAAAGCTGCTGTGGAGTATAGGTCTAGGGCGTTGTCACTCAGACAATGCACCAGTCCCGCGCAAATGTCACGAGTAAGGGTACGCGCCTAGTGAGGAGGTGAAGGTGGAGGTGTAGGTGTAAAAAAAAGGTACAGGTCGCCACGTTAACGGCGAGGGTAAAACAATTTCATGTAGGTTAAATGCGGTGCGCGCATGGTGAGCAGGTCGCGGTAGAGGTGATGCTCGCCACTTACAAGGAGGACCTAGCAGGATGTTTTTCGTAAAACAAACTAGTTTGATTTACCTCGCTGCCAGTAGCTCGCGGCTTTGCTCGCTGCAATTAACGTGATTGGTCCACTCAAGGCCCCAGCACCCCCCCAACCCTCTCTCCCGGGTACACCCCGCCACTCCCTTCAGTCTGCTTTTCCACCCAAGTCTAAACGTTTAGTTCCGCTTGTTGGTTTCTGTTAGTTTTTGATAACCTGTTATCCGAAATGACAGGGAAGATATTATTATTGGCTGTCCAAAATCGTCCAGCCTTGTGGGACCCAAGAGCCACAAGCAACATCCCATTCGTCACGTTCTGGACAAGGGAATGGATGGGAAATTGCGAAAGGAACTAAAAGTTACAGGTAAACTAAAAACTTTAAATTTAAACTTAAACCAGCTTAGCTGTTTTATGTGGGATATTCAGTTTAAAGTTGTTAATGTAAAAGTATCCATAGCAGACTTTCTAATTAATTAATATATTTTTTATCGAAACCATTAGTAAATAAGAGGTTTGAAATAAGGTTAAAAATTAGAAACTTGCGAATGAAATCTTTAATGAACTATAATACAAGGACACACAGTTGCAACTAAGTATTATCTTGATTACGGATTGTTTACAAAATATTCCTTGATGAAAACTATTTCTAACTTCTTTGGCTCGATTAGATGTAGCATTTTCCAGAATCTACCCAATGGTTCTGTAAGTTCAGTTCAGTAGGGAAAGGCAGGAGTTCTGACTCATGTTACCACCGCGAGGTACAGTATCCGTCTTTGTTTATGAATATATTGTGTAAAACGCATGCAGCCTTTATTATATCGTCTGCAGGCTCAGGCAAGGTTTCAATGTAACCACTTAATATCCGCCACTTAGGCAACAGAATGCCAAAGGCACACTCAATGGTTTTTCTAGCACATTTGATAGCCGTTTATTATACACTTCTTCTGCATCCCCAAGAGCCTTTTTTTCGAATAAGGTTTCCATGAGATTCTCGCGCAAGGGGTACGCTTCATCTGCAATAAAAAAACGTGTGGGAAACTTTTTTATTGCTGTCAGGCAAACACTTTTCTTCGGGAATACACAATTTTGTTTTTTTTGTTCCAACAACCTTCCAAAATCTGACGCCCTCAAGGTTCTCCCATCGCTTTGTTTGCCGAAACCGCCAACATCAATAAAATATAAACTTGAAATGGTCATCCGCAACACCCTGTAGAACAATTGAAAAAGTCTTCTTATAATTGAAAGTACATAGACCCTGAAATGCGCTTGGCATTTTATTCGACAGTGTATACCGTCCAACGCTCCGATACAGTGTGGGAATTTCCAAATCTCATAGAAGTCTTTTTGCAACTTGCTCATAATCTTCAATAGTTGGAACTGGCATATGGTCTGGTTGGAACGTCTCCCATAACAGTTTGCACACATTCTTAACGATTTTGCCCACTGTATTGTGCTCCCATTCGAAATGAAAATCCAAGAGTTTTAAAACTGCTTCCAGTGGCCAAGTACCTGCAAAACCAAAAGAACACAATATAACCAAAAACATAATATTTAAAAATATTAGTTCGTTTACGTTTTCGTGTTTTGTTCCAGAATAAAGTCGTGTGAAGCAAATTTGGAAGAACTTGAGGCTAGAATTCAGAAAAACAATGTTCCAAAACAATTAAGTCTGGAGGCTGCAGCACCAGAGAAACACCCACATGGAAAATATTACGACAGCATGGCGTTTCTCAAAGACCAGTTTTTGCCCCGCAACAATCAACAGGAAACCTTGCAGATGTAATAGCAGATGGACTCAGACCACGACCTAAACGAGGAGGAGTCGGAAGAAGTGAGCCGAGATCGGCCAAGAATGTGTATGAAACCTGACAATCCACAGTTGGACACAAGAGAATCTGACAATAGTACCGGCGCCGGAGCAGTGAATCACGCACAGCAGCAGAAATCTCATGCATCCACGCCCCCCTGCAATGACCACCAAGATTTAATACGATTGACGCTGGATCACAAGAACAGGATTTAAAAAAAGGAATCACGACACAAGCAGCTATTGGACGGGAATTAGTGCAGTTGAGAAAGAGAAAGGAAAAGTTGTAAGTTAAAGCAACAGAAAAGTGAGGAACAGGGCAAATGACGGAGGATGTTGGGTTCTTCAACTCACTGCTTACCCCATGTTAAAAACCTTGAATCCTAGAAAAGAAAATGTTGTTCAGGATGATGAAAGTTCAAGAAAATTCTTTTTTGACATGGCCAATACTCACCACGAACCACCAATCCATCATTCTCACACAACGTACAACTTTCACTAGTCTACTTCAGTAGGACCACAGTACAAGCTCTCATCCGATACAGTCCCTACGACAAGTTCCTATAACTAAGTAACATGGCATTACCATCAACCAGTCACCTTCGCACAGCTGTGTTCCGCGACGTGACTTCACCATTGAACTACAACCATGGATGGCGGCCGACAATACTTTTATGTTCACCGGAGTACTCTCACTTTTAAAAAAAATGTCTTTGTAATGCCGTTCAGCTGCGGATAAAAATTAATGACAGTTTAATAGTTCTTTA
>NW_025789251.1:0-7965 GCF_021130785.1 Homalodisca vitripennis
ACGTGAGACACGAGGTCGAGCGTTGTCATGGAGAAGCCTCACAACACTGGACAATCTTCCTCTCCGGTGGTTTCTGGATCGCGCGTCTCAGTTTTCTTAATGTGTCCCAATATCTGTCAGAGTTTACTGTTGTTCCTGTGAATGGTGATTCTCCGATCTTCAAGCAATATTGTCTCAACTTTTTCAAAAACTCCATCTGAAACTGAAGGCCGTCCACTTCGGTTTCATCGTGAATTTCCATGCGACCTTCACTGAATTCTCTACACTATTTCTGAACGTGTTGAACAGATATGCAGTTTTCCCCATAAACTTTGATTAACTGATGATGAATTTCAATAGCTGAAATCTGTTTTGCATTTAAAAAACGTATCACAGCACGAATTTCGCATCTGGCGGGTAACAACGATAGGGAGCTCCATCTTCGAAGGTAGCTAGGCCGGCACTGTTGGACGTAGCGAGGCGGCGAGTGGTATGGATAGAGAGAGGGACAGCTGATGAGTAAGACAGTGTTGCCAGATTTCTCCCAACATATCACATTCTGTCTCTGCGGAATAGGGAACCTTATTTTTCTATTACCCCTCGTAGCTATGGTGATTAGGACAACTCGTAGCTACCTTTTTGTGGGTTTTTAAAAGCCTGGTAAATCTAAACCCTAAGGGCAGAAAAATCTAAAAGTTTGAATTTGAATTGAACTTGTATTGATAGGTACAACATCCATACAAAAACCATCATAATCTGAGAGGTCAAGGACAAGAATTATTTTTTCTGAGGTTGATTTGAAATGGAATGACCCTACACTCTCTCAAAAGGCTCTTTTAGGGTTCAAAAGCCCTAATACATAGGCTAAGGTAGTGGAAATGGAGCCTTATGTAATGCTGATGATAATATCTTATTAAACTTGAATCTGGCTACCTTTTCCCTCTAAATAGTAAGTTAATTTTAGCACTTGGCGAAGTTTATTTAAATAAACTCTTTCAAGCTACAACCTTTTTAGAAACATAGTTTTTGTCCCTAGCAGTGGGTGTCAAGATTGGTTTATGACACTGTCAATTTATAAACAGTGGGGAAACCAGACGTTAGTTAAAGGGTTTAATTCACTATCATAATGATTCACAAAGCACTTTACATTCACAATCATTCTGTTATTGACAATCTTTCTGAATAATGCCTGAAGAAGATTGTATACTGGTGGTCTAAGCAAGAGCTAGAAACTGATAATAGGGTTTTGGAAATTTCCTATCATTATGTTAAAAAAGTAACAATACATTTCTAGGATTGAAATTATCCTCTTCTTCACATGGTAATTATGTTTGAATTTCTATTATCCTTTCAAATCATCAAATATCAAACTTTATAACAAAGATTAGAAACTGGTTTTTGTGCTTTTGACTGGAGTTTTGTCATTCCTAGACTTAGGTTCACTCAGTACACTATATGCACTTAATTCTGATGCTTTAAGAGATTAAAGTTGACTTTCATTAAACCAAGATGTTAAAAATTCACATGGTTAGGCTATCACTCGAACTGCAGACATGGACCTTTTAAATACTGTATAACTAATTCTTTCACACAGTACAGGGACAAAACAAATCCTCAATTATGAATTTGCACTGGTAGTAAACTTTAGAGATGAAGCCCATAATCAAATAAATGATCAAGGAACTTATATCTGTAATGTAATAAAAGGTATTGAATATAACCTCACTACCCGGTCATGGAGGTGGGGAAACAGAAATTCTTCTCAACTGTACATGCATCCTAAAACGCACAATTTTGTCCAACCCAAACCATGACGAGATTTGAGTGTATTTAACTCCAAGATGGAAATATCAAAATAACTTAAAATTCCAAAATTCCTAAGATAGAAGAAACAGAAGAAAGATAATCAGCATAAAGGAACATAGGCAATCTGATTATTGAAGACTCATGAAGCAATTGGGAAAAATTAAAACTAGTATTAATACTTTTCCAATATAATTTATTTTTTCACCTGAGGATGAAACCTTTGGTCTTAAAAGGCCTCGTCCAAAAAATAAATTGTGTTGGAAAAGTGTTGTTTAATTACTACTAATCTGATTATAATAACCAATTATTTATGTAGAATATAAATTATGCTTTATACATTGAATATTGCAGTATTTATCAAATATAAGATTGTGTAATTGTTTATTATGAAGCTTCCAACTATTTCTGTTAAGTCAGTAAGTGTTTATATGTTCAGAATTTGTGCCAGAGCAACAGTCCAGTGAAGAAATCAACATTTGGACAGACCAAATTTGGTAAGAAGAACATGACTAGGGAGCGAATGCTAAAAACACACCAGGTTGTTAATAGTGAACACCAAGGGAACTTGCCACAGCAAGCAAGAACTGTTACATACCACAGGTAATCCTAGCACCAGTTTACTAAATCAGAACAAGACGAATCAGAATTTTAAAAGCATTATTTTATGCAATTACATGAACACATAAGCTCAATCAAACTAAGATTTTCCGTAGATTTTGATTGATGATGGGTCGATTCCAGTACTCAATATCTAACTTCAAACACATCGTAAAGAGTTGGTTCTCAGTGCTGTAACTCATCACCTGATTCCGTTTCCATACTTTTCAAAGTATAATCTGTTACAAGACTAATTAATAAAATAACCGATTAATGTGCTTTAAAATGCAATTTGGAAATTCACAATATTTAATATTGTGTTCTTCATTATGCAATAAGTATTAAGTTTTTATAACACTGAATTCCCCTTAGAAAGATAAACAATCATTAAAAGAAGCTCGTGTTATTCCCAACGAAATACCATGTTACTGGTCATTGACAGTTTTAACCCCATTCATAGAACCAATGCTTAGTTTTAGTAAATATGTCAAAGCCAAAATTCACCGGATTAAAAAAAAAAATATGGAATTGAGAATTGATTGATAGGATTTTGCCGAGTTACTAGTTATTGGACATATAAGTCATGTTCATTTTCTACCCAATTCCAGAATAGTTTGTATATCAAAGACATAGTAGTTGGATAGTCTACACGAATACCCATTGTAAACTAAATCAAATATCATGTCAAAAGATTGGTCCAAGATTGACAGTCACAATTGAATGTGTTACATAACGCGTCTACTATACATGTCCAATACAAGTTTTTCATAAGTGAAAATAATATTGGTTAAAATTGATCAGTAATGAGCTTATAGTCAAGTTTGTAATCATGATTCTAAACACATGTTTAATATGGTGGTACAGTTTTTTTAGAGTCAGCATATATTCTTAGTTACAAATAACACAGGAATCTGTATCGAATTCATAATCAAGACCACAATTTTGGTATTTGTTATCCAGAAAATTAGAAAGAGAGTGAGGTGTGAAAGATCCACCTGATCAGTATTCACAAAAAGGAGTAAACAACAGTCATAAAATTGGTGACACTAACAAAGTGTATCTGCAATGTGTTTCCTCAAATTGCTTTATTAAACAAAAATAAATATATGTCTAGACTTCTCAACATCTAACAGTGCTTTGAAAATAATCTAAAAACTAGGTTATTAGTTCATTATTAAATACAGTCATTAAATATGAGTTTTTGGCCCTGGCTTTGAAAATCAAATACAATCATCAGTTATCCATCAGGATTATCCAAGACTCAAAAAAAAGGCAATAAAGTTGCACTAGGGTGAAACAGTATTAACAGTTCTTTTCATTATGAAGGGATTGTTCATTCTTGAGTTCTCATCTATAGTCTAAATAGTCAGTTTAGAATACTATCGTAAATTTTTATGTTGATTTCAAGAACCATCAAAAGGAACAAATGCATACAAATGGAAACTGGAAAAAAACAGTTCATTGTGATAAAGCTCAATCATAGAAAGTGAACTTGTCTATCTTTTTCTCGGCTAAATATCAAATTCAACAGATCTAACAACACCCCCCTATTCTCCTAATATTCCTTTGTGGACTTCTTTCTGTTCAAAGTGAAAACTTCATGGAGGGGTTACATGTTTGAAAATGATGCAATGATTTAAGAAAACGTGCTAGAGTAATTATTGAGATCAGAAAATTATTTATAAACCTCTTTCATGTAATGGAATTGAATTGTAATTGGTTGCGCCATTAGACTAGAACTAGTTCGATTGAACCTCACAATTGTAATCAATCATTAATTTATTCTAGTCCCAACTTAAAAAAATTTGTATAGATCTTGTACAGAGAATATAATGTAGTTATTACACAAAACATTAATAAGTTCATTACTATTAGTTGTATTAACATTCTGTAAAAATGTTAACATAAATACTTGATATTTTGAAGATCCCTGAAGAGGAAGAATTGGAAGATTCAACTGTAGAAAAATCACTCAATGCAGATTCATCTGCAGTAGTGCCATTAGAAACTTTCAAATGTTTATAACACAACAGATAATTGTGAGCAGATTAAAAGTTATCAGCACTGCCACAAATGCAACATTTACTGCAGTGAACGAAAGTTTTACTAGAAGACTTTGAAAAAGAGGCACGAAAACGATAAAAGAGCAAAATCGTCAAAGGAAAGAACTTTTGAAGAAAGCCTTAGAAGACAGGTTTGTTTATTTTATAATAACTAAATATATTAACTATGTGATTATAATCCATTTTGTTTAGTATATATCTATAATTTTGGATAAAATAAGAATAATTTGATCATTAAAATGATAATTAAATGTTCAATATTTCATTTGTTTGCTGTATTATTTACTAGTCTCACTTGGCAGTTAATTTGTTTATTAAACTGCTTTGTATGTAAGATATTTCTTCATTTTTATTTAAAATTTGTTACAGTTATTTATTTCCTTAAGTAAATAGTTTTTGTAAAAGGTTTCATAGAATGTACTACATATAATCTCTTACAATGTTAAATTCAGTACTGATTTCATTCCTTGTTGGCTGAGCATTAGCAAAGCCTATGACTTAGGGAGAGTGCCAAATTTCTTTTCTATTTGTCTGTCTGTACAATATCTCAAGAACAATCTGAAATTTTGCATGAAGTTTTATTTTTTATATAGAGAACATTGAGTTCGATAATGGTTCATATGACTCCATGGGACTTGGCTGAATATTAGCAAAGTCTATAACTCAGGGTGATATCTCGATAATGAATTATTAAGCCATAAATTTGATATGTTGTATATTTTTTGTATCACCAAGGGCTCTCACAAAATTCCTCTTCTGTCAGTCTGTGTGTAGGGGCAGATTTTATGTATCCCATATGTCACAGGGACCCCAAAATAGAATATTTAAAAAAATGTTTGTTTTTCTTGTTTTTTGTTTTGTTATTTACTTTATAAATCTGATGAGATAATATATTGTACGTAAATGTAAAAAATACAATATTTGTCTCTCTTTTGTTCATAAGTGTAATTTACAATTCGGTCCACAGAACTGTGAAAGAAAATAACAAGCGGGGATATGCACACTTCAGATGTATTTTCATACTTTGAGTGTCTATCATTCTTATTACTAACGAGAACGTGTCAAGTTTGTGAATTGGCCAAGTTCGCGAATTACTTGAATGGCAATGCTGTAAATGAAGAAGCATATAGAGTTATATTTCGAAATGAAAAATATAGATGGCTGTACAAAACAAAAAACTTAGCAAAATGCAACGTTGTGTAGAATAATTCGTAGGTGTCACCAAATACTTATTTATAAACCAAAATTGTACTGTTTATATAATATTCAACATTATATTTAAAACTATTGGAAATATAACGTTAAAAAGGCTTCACCATAAAAAAAGACTATTTATTATTCAACAATTCCTGATGATAAAATAAAATAATGACATTTTTTCATAAACTATTTAAAGTTATTTATATTTTGATACATCAAATATTTCATTACACGGAAATGGAAATTAATTATATTTAAGTAAGCGACAAAACTATTTTATATAAAACAAATTCTAATTGTCTATAATTTAGTGCTCCAAATTATTTATTTCATGTTTATAATAAAGTAATACAATATTAACATAAACAGTTAACTAATAATTATTAACTGTTTAGGACACCATCCAAGTTTTATGTACACTGAAGAGAAATATATTGTCACTTTTTTATTATATTAAAGCAAATGCATTCTAATTAAATTGCCTTGGTGTGCCAAAAATAGTTTGGTACACCAAAATATGCTGTAAGTATTTAAAAGTTCTTCATGATAAAAATGTTATTACTTTAATACAATAATAAATAAGAAATAATTAACTTCTTGGTACACCAAACCATAAGCAATTACAAGAATTTAGTTAATTATAATAGTTTATTCTAATAACGAAAAGTAAAATATATGAATTAACTTCAAGCATAAACAGTTAATATTTGTGTATGTTAAAGCATTGCCATTCAGTCATTCATGAACTTGGCCAAGTCACAAAACTTGACACATTCCCTTACTAACATTGTGTGGGCAGGGCCCGGATTTAGGCATGGGCTCGGGCCCAGGGCAGTAAATATTTAGGGGCGGCAAATTTTGAAGGCCAGTTAAAAACTTTGTTGAAAAATCAAGAGCGTTTTATGCATAATTTATTACTTTTATATCTTTAAACATTTTCATTCTTAGATTTAGAATTTTAATCCTTTACCCAGCAAGGAAAACAATTATTAAATTATAAATTTTGTAACCTATTTAATATTATGGCATTATTTTAATTCAGTGTATGTATACATGTCCGTATAATGTCTATCTATTTATTTATCATCCTGAATTTTACTTTATTCTTCGGCTAGTTTCTTAGATATATTAACAATGCACCTGTTCATGTGTGTAATAAAGATGATTTATGACTTATATTTTTACAACATAGCAAAATTGTCTTGCTTTATTACCTTGTGTATTTAAATTTAAGTGACGTCCACAATTATTTAAAGACAGCCAGTCTCATTCAATTTGCAAAGTTTCTCAAATGCTCGTAAATCTTTAAAAGGAAGTGTTTATAAGATAAGGTGTCAGGAGGTCAGCCTACAGTAGTATTTTATCCTGCTGATAAGAGCAGTCTCTGTAGATTATACAGTGTGGGAGTCCGGGTTGTAAAACTACATCAATGATACGAATTGTTACTTATCATCGAAGGTTTGTGTAAACTCAGTTTTATTTTGATATATTTAAATGTTAAACAATTCTCTTCACATTATTTTTGAGACTTGATAGGTTATCGTTTTTACTTCCAGTAAGGTCTGTAAACTTTTAATATTAAAAATTGTGTTCTAGAGTAGGACTAGCTACATTTTAATACACTGGCTTAGATTGATTGTCCCATTCAGTCATCGCACATAGTCGTATAGAACTATTTTAGTTATGAAACAATTGTATACTAGATTGCTTGAGGCATTCACATTTATAGTTTTTGCTACATTTATTTTAAAATTGATAAAAATAGCTTCATATTTAGGTAATTTTTATGTGTGGTTTGTGCTTATCCATAGATGTTATGTACACAATAGACTTTTTTTTATTTCTTTAAGTATTGTAGTACCATTTTACACTATACAAATCTATAGGCTGTTTAAGAATAAGAATAACAATTTTATTCTGCCACAAAATATTCAACACAAAATACATTGGCAGGTCAATACAACGTTATAACAATATTCTAAAAATTTTGCTTTGTCCACCACTATTGATATGTACTCTTCCACCAAATAGAATGATTTTTACAAGGAAAATAATTAAATTTAGCTTTAAATTCCTTATAACTTAGCATCCTTTTATATATATTAAATTAGTTACAACTATTATATTATATATATATACAGGGTGTTATATTATGTCTGGAAACACCCAAATATATCCTTTAATAATTTAAATATATAAATTTGCCAAACCTCTTACAATCGTGATTAGAGATTGGGCATCTACTCTTTGGAACAATGTTTTGTTATGTCACACCCAACGGGGGACGTCTCCTTTGCCGAGGGTATCGTGAATATTCTTT
>NW_025789252.1:0-8875 GCF_021130785.1 Homalodisca vitripennis
TCATGCAATACATCAGCCACTGTGCTCACTGAAGTACAACTAGTAGCCACCAAGATCTGAAACAGACCAACGTCTGCATAAGCCCGAAGTTTTGTCAGTCTCTCTGCACAAACCCTTGGTGACACGAGTGAATGAAATTGGAAGCGAAGTGTAGATCACAATCCAACACGCACACCAAGAGTCCCCTCACTGAACAGGATCTGTTAACGGATTGTACAGGGAACAATATGCAATAACTGTGCATTTGGCTTATGCAAGGCCTCACAGAATGTCCACAAGTGTAAGGCTTCCAATACCGAATGAGTAACAAGACCTCACACTACAACCTGCCTTATTGCTGACTTCAAGTTCAAGGAAAAGGGTAATTCCAAATTAGGGCAGGTCCTGCCAAGGCCTCTGGAGTGTCACTGATGAAGGCCACCAATACCACTGTGAACATACCTCGACACAAACAGCAATACACCATACATATGAGGTAAGGTCCCACTGGTCGTTGGGCAAATCCAACTAACTTTAGTGTGGAATTTCACCGGTTGAAATGAATACATAATATATACCTTCATCAATCATCACCAATCCACCAAACAGGAAAGTATAATCAACTTCACCAAGCATAATTGTGCTGGGCATTTGCTGTCAGATCATGAGACTAACGATGCTCACAAACATTACATGTACATTTTCAGGATCACTGTTCAGCCCTTACCTGAACAAGCCAATTGGTAGCAGTGTAGGAGAGATCATTCCTTTGGAAAGGAAAACGTAATAGACGGGTCAGACTATCAAAAAACGTTGTGCTACTTCCATATGAAAAATCAATAATGAGTGGGACAGATTCACATAAACTAATTGACTCCCATGAGGTCATAAGAAAATTCATGTTACACAACAGTAAACACTAACTATTTCACATTTACAAGAAGAAACCTACCTTGGAACACTGTAGCGAGATTGGTGAACTTTTCAAAGTTGAACTCTCTTGAAACGCTTCTTCATCTTCTTTTATGATCACATCCGGGTTTTCCCTGAAATAATGATGAATGCAATTGACATCTTTCTTATGTTCTCAACAAATTTGTTGGTACGTCTAGGTGATTGATACCGACCGAACCACCAGTATGAAGAGACACAAAAATAGAAATTTATAGAAAACATACATGATAGAACGAAAAAACAACTCTTTAATATTACCGAAAATTACAAACTTACAAGCATTTCCAGGTATTGTGATCGGTTATTGTGTCGCTGTTATCTTAATCTTTCTCGAGAATCCTGATTACGGCAGGACAGGGCCGTCGCCAGCATCACATGATTTAGCACGGTACATAATTGCCTTTTCCATTAACAATTCAATTTATATTGTCTGATAAGCCCCTTCTTAGAATTTGATATTTTACTTGAATAGGTAACTATCTCGATGTGACTGTATTTCTTCCGGTGACGCTTTGGTGCTGCCAGAAGCCCGCGCTGATGGCCGGAGGCAAACTGCGCATTTTGGGTGGTGGAATGTGAATCAAGAATAAAAACAAAGTTTCTGAGTGTTATTTTTTCAATACTGAGTTTAGTTTTTTAGTTTTGGGTAATGTTTGTTTTGTTTAAATTTTTGTGTTTTGGAGAAATGTAAAGAGGTAAAACACGGAAGTACATACAAAGCAAAAAAACAACACCGAGCTGAACGGGCGGCGAGATTTACTGCAATCACGTTATCTATCAAGACCGCTTCGACTTTGAGACCTCTTTCGTCTGAAGGATGAGGAAGGGGTTTGGCCGATATAGGAACAATTCCTGTTTTAATATTGAAGACGGAAATATTCTTCTATCGCTAATCTAGTAATCAGTAGAAGCAAAAAATGTCAAATAACGATTCATGGTCTGGGTGTGGTCAGGTATATAAATCCCCAGAAGTACCCAAATTTTAATCACACAAATTATGATCAATCATTGTGGATGCACTTGAGAAGTAATGCACCACAAATCCCTGGTTGTATAAAAGTAACAATTTGGTGGTGGTGGCATGAGACAGGAATTTCCAATGAGTCCTGTCACATACCACTCGGGGTGGATCTTGAGGAATATTGATTTATGTATTCTGTCTGACCCTTTGGGGCCATCTGCTGGTATAGTGAAAAGATACGCAAACTCACAATATAAAATTAGAATATTCATGTATAGTATTTGTATGTGTAAGGTTTTAATGATTTATCCTAACATTAATTCCAAAAAATTATAAAGACTGTCCTCCTCATTGACTTTGATGTGGACGTTTGATGGTTGTATATTTATATAGATTGTACTATTCAATTTATGTAATTCGATCGTATTAGCTGTTTATATAATTACACTAAGGTTTTATTATCTAGAATCTGTACATGATGACCTAGATAGTCTATACTTGGCAATAATGTCATTTAGATTTTTGTTATTTGCCCTTTGAAAATTACTAACCACAAATATTTCTTGAACATATAAAAATATATCCGTTTTTTAGTAGACTTTAGTATGCTATATCTCACTAAACGAGTAAGCTACAAAAGAAATTTCCAAGAATATAACCATTTTGGTCACTAGTAATGGAAAATGGGCAGCCAAATTTTGAAACTCTATATCCATAATTTTTTAATTGCCAATAAAAGTAGGTGACCATTTTGGTCACTATAATGGAAATGCAGCCAAATTTTGAAACTCTAATCCATATTTTTAATTCCAATACAAGTAGGCTCGTTCTCCATTTAAATTTTCTCTGTATAATTTCAGGCAATATTTGAGATACAATACATTATTTGTTATCATTTATTTTTTGAGATAGCGTAGGTGGAAAAGTTAAAAAGGTATATAAAAAAGGTGATAATGTAATATACAGGGGTGCAATTTATGTAAAGTAATGTTTGCATTATTTTACTAGTGTGAACACAACTATTTTATCGCAGCATGCTTGGACTGTCCAGATAATGTGGATAGGGGTTTTTCTACCCTTCCAAACACACCAGGGTCTCAGTTTTGCTCCAGAGCGAGTAGCAGTAGGCTGTCTAGGGGTTTCATGCCCTTCCAAATACACCCCGGTCTCAATTTGCTCCAAGCCAGCTAGCAGTTGTAGGGAGGTTCTGCCCTTCCAAACACACCTGGTCTCAGTTGTTTATGCACCAAGCAGTAGCAGTGGGGTAGGGGTTCTGCCCTTCCAAACACCACCAGGTTCTCAGTTTGCTCCAGGCAAGTAGCAGTGGTATGGGGTTCGTGCCCTTCCAAACATCGACCCGGCTTCCCTCAGTTTTGCTCCAAGCAGAAGCAGTGGTAGGGGTTCTGCCCTTCCAAACACACCCTGTCTCAATGTGCCCAACAGCAGTAGCAGTGGTAGGGGTTCATGCCCTTCCCACAATACACCAGGTCTCAGTTTGCTTCCAGGGGGCAGTAGCAGTGGTAGGGGGTTTACTGCCCTTTTCGCCTAACACAGCGTGTCTCATAGATCACGGTCTCGAGTTTGCTCCCAAGCAGTAGTCAGTGGTAGGGGTTCTGCCCTTCCAAACACACCTGTCCTCAATTTGCATCCAAGCAGAATGACAGTGGTAGGGGTTCTGCCCTTCCAAACACACCCATTCGACCCAATACCGGCACCTGGTCTCAGTTTTTGCTCCAAGCAGTAGCAGTTGGTAGGGGTTCCTGCCCTTTCCAAACATATCCCTGGTTCTCAGTTTTGCTCCAAGCAGGTAGCAGTGGTATGGAGTTTTCCTTGCCCTATCTGCCAAACCACCTTGTTCTCAGTTTTGCTCCACGAGCAGTAGTCATGGTAGGGTTCTAGCCTTCCCAAACACCCTTGTCTCAGTTTTTGCATCCAATTAAAAACAGTAGCAGTGTAGGGGTCCCTGCCCTTCCAAACCATACCCTGTCTCGATTTTTTGTGCTCCAAGTAGTTATCTGTTGGTAGGGGTCCTTCCCCTTCCAAACATATCCGGTTGTCTCAGTTTGCTCAAACATTAGCAGTCGTAGAGGTTCTGCCCTTCTCCGAAACACACTTGGTCCTCAGTTTGCTCCAAGCAGTAGCAGTGGTAGGCGGTTCTGCCCTTCCAAACACACCTGGTCTCAGTTTGCTCCAAGCAGAAGCAGTGGTAGGGGTTCTGCCCTTCCAAACACACTTGGTCTCAGTTTGCTCCAAGTAGTAGCAGTGGTAGGGGTCTTGCCCTTCCAAACATACCCGGTCCTCAGTTTGCTCACAAGCAGTAGCAGTCGTAGGAGTTCTGCCCTTCCAAACACACTTGGTCTCAGTTTGCTCCAAGCAGTAGCAGTGGTAGGGGTTCTGCCCTTCCAAACACACCTGGTCTCAGTTTGCTCCAAGCATTAGCATGGTAGGGGTTCTGCCCTTCCAAACACACCCAGGCTCAGTTTGCTCCAAGCAGTAGCTGTGGTAGGGGTCCTGCCCTTCCAAACATATCCGGTCTCCAGTTTGCTCCAAGCAAGTAGCAGTCGTAGGAGTTCTGCCCGTCCAAACACACCAAGTCTCAGTTTGCTCCAAAGCATTAGCAGTGGTAGGGGTTCTGCCCTTCCAAACACACCCAGGTCTCCAGTTTGCTCCAAGCAGTAGCAGTGGTAGGGGTTCCTGCCCTTCCAAACATACCCGTGTCTCAGTTTGCTCCAAGCAGTAGCAGTCGTAGGGGTTCTGCCCTTCCAAACACACCAGGTCTCAGTTTGCTCCAAGCATTAGCAGTGGTAGGGGTTCTGCCCTTCCAAAACACACCCAGGCTCAGTTTGCTCCAAGCAGTAGCTGTGGTAGGACGTATCTTTGTGTGAAGTCTGTTTTTTTATAATGTGTCACAGCGCGATGGAGGGGTTGCTTGAACAACAATACATGATTAAGATTTGTGTGCATCCTGGAAAGAATGGGTAATAGAAACTTATCAAATGCTTCAAGAGGCTTCGGTCTTCACTATCGGATCACTGCTGCATTAGGTTCGTCATAGAGGAGATAGGGGAGATAAACGTGACCCACTGAGTTCCTAAATCTACCAACTGGAGGGATACAGTCTCCCTAGCCAAAGAGTTGGAGGAAATAGAACCCTACCAAAAAAATGAACTTGATTTAGAAAGGTCTGCTCAATTAGTTTGAACAAGCTATAACAAAAGCCTACGAGAAAAACTGTCCTCTCAAAACAAAACAGGCTAAAGGAAGATGTGCTTTAGTGGACTGGGAGGCTAGAGACACTTAGAAATAAAGCTTTGGAAATTACTAAAATGGGCAAAAATGACAGATGACTGTATCCCTTATCTACATGCCAAAAAACTGAATATCAAAAGAGGAAGATTAAGATAGAATTAGGAAAGAAGGAAAATAACTAATAACCTGGAGAGATAATTTTTATATAATAATATAAACTCAGCCTACCAGAGGCCCTACCAGGGTAAACCCTGAGGGAGGAGAGGTAACTAACCCTATGGAAGTTGCCTTAGTAAAGGCCAACGGTGACCTTTAAAGTGAACAGGAAGGAAGACCCTCTAGAACTGCCTTTCTGGAGATGCACTTTCCAAGGGGTCACTTCACTTCACATCATTTTAAGCCATTTAAATCTTCCTGGGGCAGATGGGGTAGATGTCCTTTGAATGTAGAATAAACCAATCAGTCTTGCTAATGAGTAGGTACAGAGTCTTAAAAAAGACTAGCTGTGTGTAAGGACAATTTTACAGGAGCGGATGAGCTCCTGCCCAACACTGGCAATATGAAGCGGGCTCCTGAGGATACCATCTCCTCTGGGGCAAGGGAGGTAATGAGAACACAGCCCCTCTAAGAGCAATGAAAGCTTCTAGGAATAAAGGTAATAAATTTACTACCCTCCCTTAGAAGGTCCGTTAAGAAGATACATGCAGGAATTTCCTGAGGCTTGAAATGCCTAACCAATTGTGTCAGAAGCAATGGTTAAGAAATTACTTTCTTTGAATAAACCATATAATAATCTCTATCGATGGGAAGGCGAGAAGAAATGGATAATTAAAATTTAAAAAAGGAGGTCTACCCTACAATAAGCCAGTCACCTGAATGTTTTACACAGGACGGTGTCACACCTTGACTCTAGGGCGGGATACGGAGAATATCATGTAAAAAAAGAATGGGCACCTGCAAAGTTAAAAATCCCAGTCTGTGGAGCTCGTTGTCCTAAAAAAGGTTCACTAATCTACTGGTTGGATTAATGTGCGAGAGAAAAGTTCATTGAAACAGGTGGTTTTTCATTTTGAGCCTGTGTTGGGGTGGAAACATCCTAAAAAAGACAATATTCGTATTCTAAAGGTGGTGAAAAAGTCCAATTTTTTCGCTGTTGTGACCAAAACACCGTGCAAAGAAGCCTGCTTGCAGGATGTGAACTGACAGAGTGTATGCATAGTGAATTACACCACCCCGTAACTGTAGCTCATAAACGGCAGATATAAATTCGCCCCTGTGATTGTATGTTGTGCCTATAACATAAGTTTATTAAACGACGATCAAATCTTTTGATTTAACTCAAAATCTTTGTGAGATTCGTGATCAGTTAAGTATAGTACAAGTTGAGGTAATTACCGTAAACTAACCTCAATTCTGAACGATTCCATTCTGAGGTGATCTAGGTGCGTTTTATATTTAACTCATGACAATAGGCAAAGTGTCTTATTCTAGCATTTTAAAAATCTCCTTACTATAAATTAAAATGTTGTCTTCTAAGACAGAGAAATGGCTGCAGGTGGTAACTAAAAACTATGGTTATTTATGGATGGTAAGCATAGGCGCTAGTTTGTCAACAGGTAGGTAATTATCATGATATTTCAGCTGGTTGCCAAGCAGAAGTAGTGTTTAATTTCGTCACCCAAACTCCTTCATTCAAGGTAACTAAAATGTTGGCTATGAAAGACACAGATATTAAAAAGGCTGTTAGCGAAAGAAAAAGGAAATGGGCTGCATAACAGAAAACCAAAGTGCCCTACTCTGTGCAACGGGAATTCTTGTTTTTCCCCCTACTCATCTGTGAAACGACTAGACTGTGAATCAGGTGAAGTCACTTAAAATGTATAATAATACAGAAACATCAATTAATGAAGAGGTTTTGTTGAGGTTTAAAGCAGCAAGAGACGCAAAAAAGTTCTATATCCTAAGAGGCTGACTAAGAACAAAATTCTCTAGTTTTTTTTTGAACAGGTCGTTCATCTGTAAAATAATAAGAACTTAACTGTTGTGGGGAAAAAAAAATAGACCCACATTTTTTTCTCCAGATTTTTCAGAAGAAAATGTTGAAAGTGAAGACAGTGGAGGTGGGATTACATGAATGACATAGTGACAGGTAATTATGAAATGTACCAAATTGGAAGAATAGGTATCCAGGGTATATTTAGCTTCTTTTAATGTTGGGGGGTTTCCCCTTATCCTTGTGGACCCAAAGTTTTTTGATGCTGGATTTCTGGGCCTGTAGGTGGGGTGGGGGTCTACATTAGTCGCTTTTATATATCCTCGGTAGGGATCACAGTTCTGTACCTAAGAATCCTTTTTTTGGGACAGGGTCAAGGCGCAACTATAATACTGTTTTTATTTAAAGCCGAAATAGTTCTTTGACAAAGCCGAAGTTTTGGTTAATAAAACTGTGTAGGCCTAGTAAGTGAAGAATTACATTGTTTGAAGAAAGATCGTGAGAAGATACCTAACCAAAGGCTTACAACCCAACCATACCACTACAGATAATTATTGTTATCCTGCATTATAAGAGTTTGTATTCTCTGGAGGTTTCTTTGAGTGGACATATAGGAGAGATAATTGCCAAACCTAGTACCGGTGTCCAACCAGAATAGGGTCCTAACTGTAATTTGTTCTTACCTTAATACTTCAAGGTTTGGGAAACACAAAAAATATGAAGACCTAGAAATATTATTTTAAGCAATTTTCATTTTGACGTATGGTTGTCTGAGTGAACATTGGTTTTAAGGCATCATAGAGTAAAGTTTTTATATACCCGAAAAGGATCTTCACTCTGGGTAATTGGTTTTTGTCGAGAGAGGAAAATCGGGATTTTTTAGAGGTGGTGTCATGACCATGCTGCAACAACCAAGATTTTGGACTATTGAAACTATCGTGATCTACAACCTATTTTGTATTGGAATAACTAAGTTGTGAAGCAACTGGTATATGTTATTAGGCTTCAAGGTTATTAGGACTCATAAGCACAAATTATTGTGTCTCTTTTATAGAATCACCGTACGGAAATACAGACTTCGTTCTGTGACATCAGCTTTTATTGATGCTCAATTACCTGGTATTTTACGGACCTTAAATGGCAAACTAATTTCTATGTGGTGGGACTATTTACTGGAGTTTGATTAATTTTTAGACAAAGAAGAGAACAGTATCAGTTAACTTAATTTTTAAACCTGTTAAGGGACTGTTTTATAATCTTCTACTTGCATTAATAATAAGCCTACAAGACAGAAGACCATGCACCTTGACTAACCATTTATAAACTGACTACCTACCTCATGAGTACAACATAAATGTTTTCAAGCCAGAAGTTTCTGACCATGATGCTCTGCACCTTTGCATTTTTTCTTTTTGGCACAGCAAAGGTAATTCTGCTCGTAAAGCTGTTGACTGTCTCCCTCACACAGCTCTTTCAGGGCAATCACTTCTCTGAAAATTCTTAACTTTAAAACCTTGATCTCTTCTGTGAATTGGGACTTTCTTTATTCCTACACTTATAGATACTACTTTATAGATACCTGCTGAAGACTTAATTGAAATGTTTTTATCACATATTTTAAATATATTTGAAACTTGTTTTCCACTCATACAAGGCAGTAAAAATGGTAGAGCTCAATCAAGTAAAGATAAGTCATGGTATACACCTCAGTTAGAAGTTATGAAGAACCGCATACTTGC
>NW_025789253.1:0-8047 GCF_021130785.1 Homalodisca vitripennis
GATATAGCCTTTTTGAAGAAGAAAGTCATTGTCATGAAATAAAACTACCGCCGCGAGGCCGCTGCTTGCATTGTCAAACGACTAGGGAATTGTGAGGGGGGGAATTATCACGTCCTGTGGCAACGATATTTAGCCTTTTTTGAAGAAAGACATTGTCATGAAATTAAACTACCACCAGGAGGCCGCTGTAAGCATTTTCAAACGACTTGGGAATTGTGAGGAATATCACGTCCTGTGGCAAACGAGATATAGCCTTTTTTAATGAAAGATTATTGTCATTTAATAAACCACCGCCAGGAGGAGGCCACGCTGCTAGCATTTTCAAACGACTAGGAAATTGGTGAAGAATATCTAGTCCTGTGGCAACGATATACAGCCTTTTTGAAGAAAGACCATTGTCATGAAATAATAATCCACCGCCAGGAGGCCGCTGCTTAGCATTTTCAAACGACTTGGGATTTGTGAGGAATATCACGTCCTGTTGGCACAACGATATATAGCCTTTTTTTAAGAAAAGTACTTTGTCATGAAATAAACCACCGCCAGGAGGCCGACCGCTGCTAGCAATTTTCAAACGACTTGGGAATTGTGAGGCAATAATTACGGTCCTGTCAGGCAACGAGTATATAGCCTTTTTTGAACAAAGAAAATGTAAAGAAATAAACTACCCCCAGGAGGCCAATGCTAGCATTTTCAAACGACTTGGGAATTGTGAGGAATATCACGTCCTGTGGCCAACGATATATAACCTTTTCTGAACAAAGAAAATGTAAAGAAATTAACTACCCACAGGAGGCCACTGATAGCATTGTCAAAACGACTAGTTAATTGTGAGGAATATCACGTCCTGTAGAAAACGATATATAGCCTTTTTGAAGAAAGGACATTTTCATGAAATAAACAACCGCCAGGAAGCCGCTGCTTGCATTTTTCAAACGACTAGAAGCATTGTGAGGTATATCACGTTCCTGTGGAAAAGAAATATAGCCTTTTTGAAGAAAGTCATTGTCATTAAATAAACCACCGCCAGGAGGCCGCTGCTAGCATTTTCAAACGGACTAGGAAATTGTGAAGAACTATCTCGTCCTGTGGCAACCGATATATAGCCTTTTTGAGATAAAGACATTGTCATGAAATAAACCACCGCCAGGAGGCCGCTGCTAGCATTTTTCAATAACGACTTGGGAATTGTGAGGAATATCACGGTTCCTGTGGCAAACGATATATAGGCCTTTTTGAAGAATGACTTTGTCATGAAATAAACCACCGCCAGGAGGCCGCTGCTAGCCAATTTTCAAACGACTTGGGAATTGTGAGGAATATCACGTTCCTGGTGGCAACGTTATATAAAACCTTTTTTGAACAAAGAAATTGTTAGAAATAAACTACCCCCCAAGGTGGCCAATGCTAGCATTGTCAAACGACTAGTTAATTGTGAGGAATATCAGTTCGTCCAGTAGAAACGATATATAGCCTTTTTGAAGAAAGACATTGTCAATGAAGATAAACAACCGCAAGGAAGCCGCTGCTAGGCAATTTCAAACCGGGAACTGGAGAAACTGTGTGGTATATCACGTCCTGTGGAAAATATATATAGCCTTTTTGAAGAAAGTCATTGTCATGAAATAATCTATCGACAGGAGGCCGCTGTTAGCATTGTCAAACGACTTGGGAATTTGTGAGGAATATCACGTTCCTGTGGCAAACGATATTTAATCTTTTTTTTGAAGAAAGAAACTGTAATGTAAATAAACCACCGCCAATGAGGCCGCTGCTAGCATTTTCAAACGACTTGGGTATTGTTAGGAATATCCACGTCCTGTGGCAAACGATATATAGCCTTTTTGAAGTAAGATTTTGTCATGAAATAAACCTCCGCCAGGGAGGGCCGCTGCCAGCAATTTTCAAGCGATCTAGGGAATTGTCGTGGAATATCCAACGTCCGGGGGCAACGATATATAGCCTTTTTTGAAGAGAATGACATTGTCATGAAATAAACCACCGCCAGGAGTATCGGGCCGCTCCTAAGCATTTTCAAACGACTTGGGAATTGTGAGGAATATAACGTCCCTGTGGCAACGATATATAACCTTTTTTGAACAAAGAAAATGTAAAGAAATAAAACTACCCCCAGGTGGCCACTACTAGCAATTGTCAAACGACTAGTTAATTGTGAGGAATATCAGCGTTCCTGTAGAAACGTTATATAGCCTTTTTGAAAGAAAGACATTGTCATGAAATAAACAACCGCCAGGAAGCCGCTGCTAGCCATTTTTCAAAAACGACTAGAGATTATGTGAGGTAATATCACGTCCTGTGGAAAAGATATATAGCCTTTTTGAAGAAAGTCATGGTCATGAAATAATTTATCGCCAGGATGCGCTCTTGTTAGCATTGTCCAAAACGACTTGGAAAATTGTGAGGAATATCCACGTTCTTGTTGGCCAACGAATATATATCCTTTTCTTGAACTATAAAGAAACTGTAAGGAAATAAACCACCGCCATGAGGCCGCTGCTTAGCATTTTCAAACGGACTTGGGAATTGTGGAGGAATATCACGTACCTGTTGGAACGATATATAGCCTTTTTTGATCAAAGAAACTGTAATGACATAAACCACCCCCAGGAGGCCGCTGCTAGACATTGTAAATCGGACTTGGGAATTGTGAGGAATATCACGTCCTGTGGATAACGATTACAATAGCCTTTTTGAAGAAAGTCATTTTCATGAAACTTAAACCACCGCCAGGAGGCCGTTGCTGGCGATTGTCAAACAATTGGGAGCTCGTGAGGCGTATCACATCATGTGACAATGATATGTTGTCTGTCAGCGTAACGATAGTAGTAATGAAATAAACCAACACCAGGACGGCCGCTGCTGGGCATTGACAAACATTTGGGAACTGTGAGGAGTATGGCTTCGTTTTGAAATGATATGTAGTCTGTTGTATCGAAAAGTATAATCAAAAATATACCAATCACCGGATGGCCGCTGCTTGAATTGTCAAAATGTCTAGGGAATTGTTAGGAATATCACATTCTTGTTTCAACAATATATTGTCTTGGTGAGTAAGAAAAGTGTAATCAAATAAGTCACTACCAGGAGGCAGCTACTTGCATATTCAAATGAATAGGGAATTGTGAGGAATATCGCATCCGGGTGGAAACAATATGTAGTGTTTTAGAAAAAAAAAAACCCCCTAAAAAATATTATAACGAAATAATAAACTACCGCCGCGTGGCCGCTGCTTGCATTGTCAAACGACTAGGGAATTGTCGAGGAACGTATCCACGTCCTGTGGCAACGATATATAGCCTTTTTTGAAGAAAGACATTTGTCATGAAATAAAATAAAACATACCACCAGGGAGGCCGCGGTTAGCATTTTTCAAACGACCATGGAATTTGTTGAGGAATATCTTCGTCCGGTGTGGCAACAGATATATAGCCTTTTTTGAAGAAACGATATTGTCATTATATTAATCCACCCCCAGGAGGCCGCTGCTAGCATTTTCAAACGACTAGGAAATTGTGAAGAATTTATCGGTCCTGTGGCAACGACTATATAGCCTTTTTGAAGAAAGACATTGTCATGAAATAAACCACCGCCAGGAGGCCGCTGCTAGCATTGTCAAACGACTTGGGAATTGTGAGGAATATCTCGTCCTGTGGCAACGTTATATAGCCTTTTTGAAGAAATGAAATGAAATGAAATGAAATATTTCTTTATTTGAGGCGAAATTTAGGGCTTCATGGCCCTTTCTTACATTTAAAACTCCTATACAAACTAGAACAATATATTTTCATTTCTAACATAATAATAAAACTAAATATTGTATTGTAAACATTTTCAATATGAACAAAAAGTACAACTTTATTTTAAGAATATAACATAAAAAATGTATAACGATAAAAAGGTATATAAACATATTTATAATCACATACTCACACGCAAAATAATAAAATGTACTTGTATATAATGCATATAAGACAACACAACTCCAAACCACTCACACATCTCACACTCATACTACATGACCAAGTGCAACCGCATAGCGAAGAGACCTTATGCCAGACCCGCCCCCCCAACCATTCCCGCCCCAGATAGTGCTCCCTCACGAGACGCCACGAACCGAGGACGACTTACCTCCAAGGGATGTTATACTACGAGGAAGGGAATTCCACAGACGACATGCCGTTACTACAAAAGACTTGTCATTTACAGCAGTTCTGGTGCAACGGCATGCGGAGCACAGACGAACCAGTGCGGAGTTCGATCCACACCACTTTGAGTGACAAATTGGAAATCGTTTAAGAAATAATTTGGAAAGCCAGAATTTTAAAATTGAATGGGACCAATGTTAAGATTTTTTATTGTTCTGAGGTCATTTCAAACTTCAAAATCTTTGAATTAATAATAATAGGGTGTTATATGTTCATCTACTCCTGAGATCAAATGCATATCTCATACAATAATTTTGGGGTTCTCTGGAGTTTTTCACCCAAAGGCCACAGTCAGTGTCGTTCATTACACTGTTACCAGTAAGGAAATGTGAGGCAGTGATGAGTACTTTAACCAACAACAGTTTTATGTGAAGTGGCAAAAACCTCTGTAACAGCTTTTTCAGTGAATGCATTGATGCAAAAAAACTTTTATACCAGGTCTCTGTCACTGCATCAGTCCAGCTAAGAGTAAAGTTTATTGATAGCCCTAAGTTCCTAACTTTAATAGTAATAAGGTAGTACAGTTCCATTCACAGTAACGTTACGTATAGATGTAAAATCGATCAAAGATCGAGGAAGCGGTAATGAGATATCACAATTGGTTTTAGTTTTGTCGTGGTTTAGTTTAAGTCCGTGTTTACTAGTCAGGTCCAGTACAATTTTTTATGTCAGAGTTGATCATGGTAATGCCATTCATCGATTTGGTGTATGTTAACATGGAGATATATCTGTAGGTCATCGGCATACATGTGGGACTTGCAGTTGTACCAGTACCGTGCTCAAGTCATTAACGTACAACACAAACAAGATGAGGACCAAGTATGGAACCTTGAGGAACACCACACTCAACACTCAGCCAGTCAGTTGTTAATGTCACTCACTTGTACACACTGCCCTTCTGCCAGACAGATAAGGGGACCTCAGCCATTGCAGGACGTTTTCTGGGAAAAACCAATTATTCTCAATTTTAGCCAATAGTAGACTGTAGTTTTACACAATCCAAAAGCCTTTGAAAAATCAAAGGAGTGTTAGTATTGTGCTTAGTTTTTGGTTCCATTTGCGAATCGTATATCGTCAGTGACTTTCAGTAAAGCAGTCTTCAGTTACTATGTCTGGTTCGAACTCCGGATTGTAAATAATTTAGAACGTTATTTCGTGTTAAATAATCAGTAACTCTGGCAGTGCACAATTTTTTCAAGGCCTTGGATAGAGCAGGCAGGATACTAATTGGTCTGAATTCTTGACTGGCAAGATGTTGGAACTGAGGTCTTGGTTCAATGTGGGTAGGACAATAGCAGACTTCCAAAGTGAAGGAAAAAATACCCTGTCTCAGTGAAAATGTTGAAAATGTATGTGATTATTGGAAGGGTTGCAAAAAGAATGTTTGTTTATTAATTGAATTTTTTTGTATGCCGTCAGGACCCTTCAGCTTTACTGCCAATACCGGCGAATGGCTTTCAAAACGTCTGATTGTATTTACAGGTTTGAAAGTAAATTTGTCATATTCGTGCCGATTGATAGGCATATTTAGAAGTTCTCTTTGCATAATCCGTTAAACTTAGTTTGTATTGACAGTCTGGACAAACAAGAAACAAAATAGTTATTAAGATCCATTTAAGGGTTATTTGGATCGGAGGAGAAAGCGCGGTCTTTGCCCATACCAAGTTTTTCTAAAATTGCGCCACAAAATCGCTAGATGACTGATTTCTTTTCAAAACAGTTTACGCGTGTATCTCAATCTGGAATTTCGTAGAAGTTGTCTAACTCTATTTCTAAATTTGTCGATATTGAACTTATTAAAACGGGGTCACTAGCCTCGACGAGCTCTCCTATAAAGGGAAATCACGTTGAGCCATCATGCTAAGAATTTCACCACGTGATCCAAGGGCACTGGACGCCGCTTTGTTATGCGTTTCGGTAACAACATGGTGCATGTTCTATCGTATAGCCCCAGAATGGTGGTGTGAAAAGCTTCAACCATGTCATCGACCAGATTGCAATGTCTGTAGATTCTGTCATGAGGTCGAATTAAACATCATACATAAAAGAGGCTTCAGTCCATACTTTTAAAATCTCTGTCATTTAATAATTTTGTACTTTTTGGCTTTGGAACTTTGACCTTGATAACACAGTACACAAGATCGTGACGTGAAACTGCTGGGAGATTGGAAAGCTGCCCTAGATGCGTCACGTTCAGAGGTGGTCAGTAACAACTAGAAGGTCCAGAGGGTGGTGTCTGAATCGGCAGTGTGGATGTGTCGCCGCGCTGCTCCCCAGTGGACAGTATAGTAATGTTAGTAGAGTTCGAACATTGTTATCAGTTGCCTGAGTATTATAATCTGTCTTTTTTTTAGTACAGTATGTGTTAAAGTAAACCTTGATCAAAGACTCGACTGTAGGCCTGGCAGGTGGTGTAAGAGAGCATTTTCAAAGTCTCATCAGATGAACACTATTATGGGAGGCCGATAGCACACACCGATCAATAGGACATCCGTCACAGGATAAACCAATTTTCTATGAACATGAACTCAGGCCTGGCCGTGTTTTCAGAGGGAGATGCGGACAAAAGCCTACACCTCAGACCCTCTCTGGAACATAAACCCGCGACACCGCCACCAATCTTTAGAATTCTATCATTTGCTTAGCAGGCATATAGCCAGAGAGGGCCACCTCACTTGACAAAAAAACACTTCGGCTGAAGCCATGATTCTGATACGCCAATAATGTCAAATGTTTGGAGGCCCGAAAAATTTCTCTGATTTCGTCTATATGTCCAGGCAGTGATTGAGCGTTAAATATGAGCAGCCTTTAAAAAGTTTGTGATAAGGAGGACAAAATGTTGAGGGACAGGAGTTGAGCTGTGGAGATCTCGTTTAAAGGAAGGGAGAGGGAGGGTGCCGGCCCAGGACCGCGGTCGTCACCGCTGCAGAAACCCGCCTAAAATGGAAGCGCTGGTAGCTTCGGCGGGACACGGCCGACCAGGCAACCGCACACATGCTGAAACCGGCAGGAGCTCCTGTACACGCACACACTCACACTTTTCATTCATACAACATGTAATAAAAAAAAGATTATTACAAATAGATATATACATAAAGAAAAAACAAAACAATTTTTTTATAACTAACCGATCATAACAATGATGATCTATAGCACTTTTAAGCTCTAAGCTCATTTGTGTATGAAAAGAAGCAAAATTATATTTAAAATTTCCAGCGGTTTCAGAACATTATATAAATTTGATCAATTAGGTCAGTAAGTAATTGCAATTTAAAATCAATGCAATATAAGTAAGTAGTTAAAAATAAATTTAGCAATATAATGAAAGTACTAATAAACAGTAAAAATTAGTACTAGCTATAACTTGTTACTATTTATTTAAAGAAATAAATAAATAAAAAATAATAAAGAAAATAAAAATTTTCATCCAATTCAACTTTACACTGACACATTACATTAAAAAAATAAATGAAACAAACAATACAATTTAAATCAAATATAAAAATATATGTGTGTTTGTTTGTATGGAGCTTCTAAGCTGACAGGAATATCTTCCACAGACTCGTGGGCAACTCTCTTTTGTCCATCCCTGTCAACCCAGAATACCCTGCCATCAAGAGTCCAGGACACACACCTTGGCCCATATTTTTCAGCTGGCACATCTTGTGCGGTCTCTATCCTGGGGCAAGCAGTGAGGTCCAAGATAGACATTGTCATGAAATAATCCACCGCCAGGAGGCCGATCACCTAGCATTGTCAAACGACTTGGGAATTGTGAGGAATATCACGTCCTGTGGCAACGATATATAGGCTTTTTTGAA